>NC_087243.1:0-195444 GCF_034640455.1 Diachasmimorpha longicaudata
CACTCACGTGTGATATGGTCACGAGGGTCACGAGGGTCACGAGGGTCACGAGGGTCACGAGGGTCACGAGGGTCACGAGGGTCACGAGGGTCACGAGGGTCACGAGGGTCACGAGGGTCACGAGGGTCACGAGGGTCACGAGGGTCACGAGGGTCACGAGGGTCACGAGGGTCACGAGGGTCACGAGGGTCACGAGGGTCACGAGGGTCACGAGGGTCACGAGGGTCACGAGGGTCACGAGGGTCACGAGGGTCACGAGGGTCACGAGGGTCACGAGGGTCACGAGGGTCACGAGGGTCACGAGGGTCACGAGGGTCACGAGGGTCACGAGGGTCACGAGGGTCACGAGGGTCACGAGGGTCACGAGGGTCACGAGGGTCACGAGGGTCACGAGGGTCACGAGGGTCACGAGGGTCACGAGGGTCACGAGGGTCACGAGGGTCACGAGGGTCACGAGGGTCACGAGGGTCACGAGGGTCACGAGGGTCACGAGGGTCACGAGGGTCACGAGGGTCACGAGGGTCACGAGGGTCACGAGGGTCACGAGGGTCACGAGGGTCACGAGGGTCACGAGGGTCACGAGGGTCACGAGGGTCACGAGGGTCACGAGGGTCACGAGGGTCACGAGGGTCACGAGGGTCACGAGGGTCACGAGGGTCACGAGGGTCACGAGGGTCACGAGGGTCACGAGGGTCACGAGGGTCACGAGGGTCACGAGGGTCACGAGGGTCACGAGGGTCACGAGGGTCACGAGGGTCACGAGGGTCACGAGGGTCACGAGGGTCACGAGGGTCACGAGGGTCACGAGGGTCACGAGGGTCACGAGGGTCACGAGGGTCACGAGGGTCACGAGGGTCACGAGGGTCACGAGGGTCACGAGGGTCACGAGGGTCACGAGGGTCACGAGGGTCACGAGGGTCACGAGGGTCACGAGGGTCACGAGGGTCACGAGGGTCACGAGGGTCACGAGGGTCACGAGGGTCACGAGGGTCACGAGGGTCACGAGGGTCACGAGGGTCACGAGGGTCACGAGGGTCACGAGGGTCACGAGGGTCACGAGGGTCACGAGGGTCACGAGGGTCACGAGGGTCACGAGGGTCACGAGGGTCACGAGGGTCACGAGGGTCACGAGGGTCACGAGGGTCACGAGGGTCACGAGGGTCACGAGGGTCACGAGGGTCACGAGGGTCACGAGGGTCACGAGGGTCACGAGGGTCACGAGGGTCACGAGGGTCACGAGGGTCACGAGGGTCACGAGGGTCACGAGGGTCACGAGGGTCACGAGGGTCACGAGGGTCACGAGGGTCACGAGGGTCACGAGGGTCACGAGGGTCACGAGGGTCACGAGGGTCACGAGGGTCACGAGGGTCACGAGGGTCACGAGGGTCACAAGAGGGTTTTTCAAATTTCCATAAATGTGGCTTCACTTTTTTAGTAATTGTTGTTTTAAGTTTTTCTTCATTTTTTTTTTCAAATGAACAACATCGAAATATATACTTGGCGCATTTTTTTACAAAAACATGTTTTGTTTTTGTTTTTTGGCGGATTTCAACCATTTTTTCAAAATGGACAAGTGATTTTATACCTCCACTACCCAAGCTACTATCGAATGAGAATCTAACTATTACTTATATTAGCTCCGTTCTAAAAATAAAAGATATACATCCTTAGAATTTTGCGGCCATCGCATTTTGGCAATGTTCGTATCGTCTGTTTTTATCCATTCCGTTTTCTTATCCCTAAGCAGACTAATACAGTAGTCATTTTTTCCGATTTTGCCATGTTACACGGCACTATGAACAGATTATGGATCACCACAGTTATTAACTATAGTTGTTGGAACTGCTTTAAGTTTCCAACTGCTGATTTTTTGTTTAACATCCTTGCTATTGAACGAAAAAATGTTCAATTTTACAATAAGTACCACGCAGCTACTACTTAAGCATGTTTTTCCTAAAACATCAGTGACATGTCCACAATTATCACAATGTTGTGAAACGTCGTATCAACATGACAGTGATCTTTTGATCAAATCATCTAAGGACACTGGTTCTTTGATGTTATTAAATGATAAACTCAAAACAATATTATTCTCTTTTGAAGTTCTCATATAATTACATACTTTACATCGATCAAGATGAGTAAATTCATGTTTTAAATTTTGTTGTAAATAACGCACTTTGTCACATAAACGCTCCAGAAAGATTACGGGATGCTGCTCGTTATCAAGAGAAAATTCATCATCGACGAATTGTATGACTGCACTTGCATTCAAAACTTCAGAGCTTTCTATGTATTTTTTCAATAATTCATTTATTACTGTGTGCTCATCTTCAGGTGTGAGCAACAGTACTTGGCGTATTACGAGGGACCGAAATATGCATTGAATTACTGCATTAGCATAACTGGCACCACCGGCAGAATTGCATAGCCCACAGATAGACGAACTTATATCGACTTGTTTATTTTCTACATTCGTCTCATCATTTGAACCAATTTCAAAAGCCCACTCAGTGTCCCATATCTTCGGCCAATATTTATCGGGCAGAGGTATTTGTTTAATATCAAGTCTGTATTTTGCCCTGAGTCTATGCTATTCTTCAATGGCCGTAATGGAAGCTTTTGGCGAAGATGGATCGAAATTGATCAAATAGACGCCTCCCAATGTAGTTACTCTTGAAAGAGCGACGTACGTTTGGCACGAAGAAAATATGGCTTGTCCTACATCCATAACAGCATTGTGTAAACTCAAGTCTTGACTCTTATGTATTGTAATTCCATAGCTCAAACAGATGGGAAACTGTCGTCTCTATATGTAAGCTCTACCCATGATTTCGAATTTTACGTCGATACGTTCAATTTCGAATTCTTTCCCCGATTCTAGGCAAACGGTTATAGAATTTATATATTCTACTGTCTTCCTAACGGATTTAGTAACTGTTGTTACAACTCTAATAGTTCCATTAACCAAACCAATAGTAACATCAATGTTCCGTCACAACATAATCTTCGAACCAACTTTAATGGTGATGATTTTTGCTAATCCAGCAGATGAACGGTCGCCTTTTTCTTCTTCATCTATCATTTTCTTGGCTTTTTTCTTGAGCCGGTGATCCCGACAATCTACTGAATCTTCAGCGATAAGTACGATTTCCTCTGCAGAAATTTCATCCAACATTATAGTATTTAAGCATTCACATTGCTTACGCGTTGAAAGTAAACATACCGTATCCGGCGGTAAACTTTTTATATACTGCCATAGAAGATGTACTCGATTTGCAGTTTTCAATGAGCCAATGTCAAACTGCCTTGATTCTAATATTTTGATGTTTTCAGCAGTGATCATGCCAACCCTCAATTGAGATAGAAGATCTCCATATGCTCTATCTTTCTGCTGACCCATATTAATCGTCAACTCATCATAACTGAATAAATCCGTCCAAATATTAGCACTAGACATTGATCCCAATCTCTTTTCTACCTCCGTTGATGACAATTTTACATACGGTGGATCTTGGCGAACAGGAGGTAACAGTAAGAGATCTCCGAAAACTAGAATATGTTTTCTGCCAAACTAACCATCAGTCTGCTCGAAAGTATCGAATATCTCCATGAGTCCCTGATTGATATACAACAATGTAGTATTAGAAACCATTAATATTTCATCAATTATTATCAGTTCTACATCACGCATCTCTTCCCTCATAAGTTTCAATAAGTTACCAGATAACTGCACATATTTCAGTGCGTCATCATGTTCTATGGGGAGCTGGAAGTATCTATGAATAGTCAATCCATTGATATCGAAAGCTGCAATACCCGTCGGGGCTGTTACTGATGTTTTTCGATTCAATACTTTACTAATCCAAGTGCGAATCACTTCAATTAGGAAACTTTTCCCCGTTCCACCTTCCCCACTAACATAGAGACGTAATATTTCATCTTAGGTAGTCAGTATGCGTTTTACTTCTTCAAATATTCTCTTTTGATCCCCATTCATTTGTGAAACCATGACCTCTAAATCCACACTTTTGGTGACTTTTTCATCAACGTCTTTGAATTTGTTCATAGCCATTTTACCTTCTTTCGGATCACAACCGACCTTCGTTTCAGGTGATTCTGTAGTCTTCTCATTGGGTTTCTCAAGTTCCTCTCGAATTTGTTCTGAAATGTAATCCAATCCTTGCTGGAAGGTTTCCCCCTCTTCAAGATATTCACATGCTTTGGCAAGATACTCTTGTTCAGTTTCAAAAACTTCTGTGTAGGACAAATGGCCTTCTTTCAACTCAGCTGTATCTCTCCAGGGTTGAAAGAGTAGTAGCAAGGTAAATAAGTAGTTTTCTGGTTCGGTACTAATATTGTATCTTCAATGATTAATCAAATATCCTCTTTTACGTTTTTTCAAGAATAGAGAGGAATTGAAAGCATAATACGCAACCCCTTCACTTTTCGGTTCTTTTCTGACAATATCATACCATCTGCAAAATTCATATAGGCTCAAGGATATAAGGGCATCTGGTCGATTCGGATAATGATCATCTATCAATGACGGGCAGAAAATATCTGTAGATTCTTTTTCTAATTTTTTCATTTCATCATGTTTTTTGGCTTTTCGATTTCGAATCATTCTTACATCTAACCACTTAATGGTCATGTTAGCATTAATTCCATACAGAGAAATTCCTAAGAGTGTATCAGCAGCTTCGAGGGTTCCAAGTTCTCGATTTTGAAGGGCACGCATTCCTATATTCCCCAATTTTTGTTTCAGTCTTTGTTGAAGTTGCTTCTTTAATAACTGTCAATGTCTTTGAAACTTCATATTTTGTTGAATATTTAGTGCCGTATTGCGTTAAAAGTGATGATGATTCTCCAATAAACTGTATGTCCATATTACCTTCCCATGCAACGAGAAGAGCGGGATTATAATCGTTAATGCAAGTTTCTCCTTGACTTCGACCACGATCACAAAGTCTTGATTTTGTTTTCAACTTTTTACGGCCAGCAATCGAAATGGCAGGGTCTCGTAACGCGAATGTATCAGTGACAGGGTGTGGAAACCCAAATCGATATTTCGTTGTAATTTTGCCCGACTTCTCTTTTTTTGAACGTAAGCAATAACTATTATGCTTATGCTTTTGATGTGCCGTAACCCGGCGGTGTAGAGTTGGGGAAATTTGGCTATTGGGAATCGTGCAAGTAACGTAGCCCACGATAAATGCTGCCACTTCCTCATTTGAATGTATACCAACAATTGGAGTGTTTTCAACCCATATTATCAAATGGAAATGTTGGGTTCCACGTCCTTGATATTCCCTTCGCCAAAAGTAGTGCTCGATCTTGCCAATAGGATGACTTTCAGATAGTAGGAAATCAAGTACCGCATGAAACTTCATGTTAAGAAATCTGGACACAGAAACTGGATCTGCTGCAATGACTTCTCCATCACATAATTTGTCCAGATACGGAGCATTAATTCTGCGAACATGTAAGATCATTTCTTTCCAATTCCATTCTGCGGGACTCACAGTCAGAAACCATGTGGCTGGCCCATAGTGTCTAGCCATGCACTTCAAATTATTCCGAGGTTTTCGCCAGAATTGTTCTGAATTACGGAGTCGCTCAAAAATTGTGTTCATATTTCTTCCATCCAAGTACCTTCCGGCTGTATATTTCTGACGTGGATTCGTTACCTGCAGTGTGTGATAAATTCCACTGTTGATTTGTCTTATATTAGTGTCATTCAATAAATAAAACAGATACTGTTGATTCAAACCGGAAACGTGGTATTCTTGAGCAGAGCCGCATTTTGATGTACTCTTGATCCATTATACGCTCATTGCGCTCCTCCCATTGTCCGTTCTCTCCATACGGATATAAATCAGGAAAACAAAGTAAATCCAATTGTTGCATGTTGTAATTCAATGGGACGTCTCGTACTTTCTTCATTTGATACAGATTACATGCTGTTTCATTCACTCTTCTATCATGCATGGGATAAATCGTATATTGCTCAAACCGTGACGTAGTAGCCAAAATGTGAGTTACCATAGGAGATGCTTTGAGAGGATTGTCAGCTATAACAGACGGTAACACATTTTTTTCCTGTTCTCTATTTTGCTTTTCACTTTCGCTTTTGACAGGTTGTGATATTTTCATGTTGGCTGTTTGAGATACTGGTTCGCTTGCCGTTGATGCTTTTCTTTCTACTCCTATCTCATTAGATCTAGTAATCAGATATGTATCTTTATCGTCATCTTCAGCATTTTCACTATGCAGGGCATCACAGTTGACTTCATCATAGTCTTCTTTATCGCTCTCTCCTGAATCGATCTCATATTCAACATCGTCATGGGTAAACCACTTCATTAAATTTTCAGCTGATTCAGGTAGTTCGATTTCGGCATATAGTGGGTTAATACATCGTAACCATTTTAGAGCCAAGAAGACCTTCTCCAAATCGACCAATTTCTGCCAAATAACCTTAGCTTTAGTAGGGATTCCTCTGATTAAAATGTACAGCTCATGATCTTTATTAATAGGAGCCGTAGTTGAGGCTATCTTATTGAGGGTTTCTTCCATTGGTAGTGGTAAATGAAAAGTTTGGCCTACAAGTTTCTGGACGCGCATGGTATGAGGTATATTCCCTTTGTGAACAGTTCCTGATCTCTGCATAACTTGAAATACTTTTGCTCTTTGAATGAGTAGTTTTTCATAATTATTCAAATTTGTAATCTCATCTGGAACATCACGTATATCGTGGTTATTTAAAATACAAATTGGTGGTCACCGATTTTTTCTAAATATTGTTAGACAATACTCACATACATAATCGCTCGAGAATGATCCACGCATTTCAATGAATTTGAACAAATCGACCCAATAGACAGTTTGAATTTCTTTCCGCAAATTCAAAATCCTTCTAACACCAGTTTTCGGATGCAATTTTTGACGAGAGATGTAAGGATATTCAGCCATAACCCATTGGTTCAGAGCTATAAAAACGTCCTTATACTTGATCTGTATCTTATCTTCATACAAATCATCAATTCCCATTGAACAGGATTCGAAGGACTGTCCGGGTTTTTTCATGTCATTTGATATTACTCTTAATTTAGCCAAGTTCATGGATTCTAAAGCGTCATCTAAATTTGTCATTTTTCCAAATGTCTCGTTCAGTTTATACAAAAGTCTCTTGACATTCCTCACGGTTGGGCAGTGAGATGCTAACATTTCCACAGCAAAGAATAAAGATTTACACGGATTTTGCTCTATATAACAATGGTGCGGATGACCTAACGTATCAGGTGAATGTTTGACAAAGCAAAGTTCCAGAAATTCTGGAAGAGTACATAATTTTTGCACTGCTAAATCTTCAAGAAACTTTTGATAATCCAGTAGTACATTTTCCTTGTGTGGGACTTGACAGTACACGCCACATACCCATTTCATGCGACGTCTTCTATCTTTCACTAACGGTAAAACATTCACCCCTTGCCCTTTTAAATTCAAAATTATTTTCAAAAGTTTCAAGCCATCGAAAGCATAGATCATTTCATGGAAATAGGATTCAGTAGATGCTGTATGTCTTGAAGTTCCACATAGATTCGTAGCTCTATGATCATTTTTGTTGCGATGCATTTTGGTGAGATGATGATCTGCGGTTTTGCGGAGTACATCCAGCCAATGATTCAAATTTTTTATATAAGTCTTTCGCTGCTCCATACACCATTGCATTATCTTTTGAGCTTCCAGACTGCTTTCAGTTCAACTAGTGTGCTCAATTCTATTGATAACATGCGACAGACGTTCAACATATTGTTCAGGGCAGGATTTGGTCGGAATGTTCTCCTACTTCACTTTCTGATTTTTGGAAGTCTTTCTCTGAGCTTTTGATGTAGCAGCAGGTTTCTTTAGTTTTTCAATCGATTTGTTTTTCCGCTTGTTCTCGGCACCGTGGTTCTGCACATTCATTGACTGTTTGGTTCATGAATTGTATGAGTCGTCTCTTCAACTGTGTCATTTTCAACACTGTTATTTAGCAATGTTTCAGCAGTTGTGCTCTCCCTTGTTATGCTCGAATGACACTGTGGATAAGAATTGTCTAGATTATCTCGTGGGACCATCTCTGTTACGGGGGTCTCCTCTGTTTCGGTCAGACTGCCAGTACTATCGTTCATTTGCAAAGACACTACATCGGCACGGGTGCGTGCTTGATATGATCTTCGTTCTTTTTGTCTGATTTCATACAATGATAGAAGCTTCGATTTATTGTTATTGGAAATTGTTGGAAATGGTGCAATCTCCAATTTCTGGAACATCTTGAGGAGGTGTTGACGCATTCGCGCTGTATCATATCCAATATGTTCAGGTTTTTCTCTGAATAATAAGGATAATGCAAACGCTATCGCAAATTGTTCTTGTACTCGTAAGAATCGTACCGAATTATTTCTAATTTTGTAGAATGGATATAGACAACGCAGAAATTTTTTATGATCTTCATGTAATGATCGTACCTTCAGCTAGTCATAAATATAGATATATTTACTATCATAATAAGAGCAAATCCAATGTCCAAATTTTCCACTATGTGAATTGTCATTACTGTATAAAATCTGGATATTTTTCTTTGCAAGCGGTACGGGCGTGATATGCTCCGGTCTTTGGAAGAATAAAGTATCTTGAAGGCAATAATCTGAGTGATTTGAAACCATGTGTCCAAAAAATCTTATATGTTCATCTTTTAATTGCTCATTCCTAGAAATGATCTCGATCCATTCTTCGCCTAAGGGTAACATTGGTTTCTGCGCCCCCCGACTTTTTTTAGTCAATGGCATATGGTCAGTGTTCTTCTCAGATACGACCATGCTGAAGGTACGTTTCGATGAAGACTTCTTTACCGCAGTGACGTCACATGTATTGTTGCAATCATCGATCTCCATTGCTTGTACTTGTTTCTGGGATTCGTGCAAGTAAATTTTGGAGATCTGGCCTTGGTTTGGGAACAGCTCCTCACGATTTTTATTGGTCCTATTCATGGAGCGTTGTTGGCCATTTACTGGTTGATTCTCTTTATTCACATTCAACATGGATTTATTACCGATCCCCGGGTGACTGACAATTAATGGGATTTTATCCGAACATTTAAATGTCTGTGCCGTATTAGTTATCATTGGGAACTGAGAAATTTTTCCACATTCTAAAATGTGTAACAAATGCTCACCCATTTTCGGCACGTCGTATACGATCCCTTCAGGATTCTCCCCAAAAGCGATTGAAACAGCAAAAGCAATTGCGAAAACTTCACAATCAAACGAGTTTGTTTGCTGTTTTACTCTATAGAACTTGACACGGACTGTATCAAAGAGATAGAAAGGATATAAAATTCGTAAATATCTTTGATGACTTTCAGCGAGCTTACGTGAATTCAAAGAATAATAAATATGAATGTATTTGGTGTCAAACCATGGACAAATCCAATGTCCGCCGATCAGTTTCCAAGCTCCACGATCTGATAAATTCCCACTCAAACTGTGCATTAACTGAATACGACAGGTATTGGGATTTATCGGTTCCATGAATTCGGGTAATTGGAATTTCCAAGACTCCCGAAATTCAAAGTGAAATTGCTTAGGAAGTAGATGTGCAAAGTAATCGACTCCGTTATCCGATAACCAGCCGTCATACCCACTGGCTAATATTGTCTTACGATTGAATGAAGGCATAATTAAATGAAGTGGAACAACTTGAAATGGTTGGTTTATACTTTTTTTATTTAATCACTGTAGGTCTTCAATGTATTAACACAAAGAAATAGTTCTATACAATATACAATCAATATAATGATGATCATGTGTTTCTAAATCGTTATAATAGCTCTGACGAGTGGAAGAACGCAGCTTGTGGAGAGCTGAAATGACGCTGTGAACCGCTAAGAGAAAGAAAGCTGGTATCAACAAGGGGTAACAGCTGAAAGAGAGCTGGAATTGAACACGAAACAGCTGAGAAAAAGCTGGTATAAATTAATCAACAGCTAAACAAGAGCTGGATATGTTCAATGGAAAGGAACAGCTAGTGAAGAGCTGATGATGCATGGAACAGCTAATAATGTGCTGATTGGAAGAAGAACAGCTTGAGAAAGAGCTGATATTTCGATTAATATGACTAAATACAATGTAAAGAGAATTAAAAGAGAAAATAACAGCGTTCATAGAAAATTGAAAGGAAACAAAACTAGAGAAAATAACAGACAAGGGGAGAAAATGAAAGATGAAACTAATGGAAAGACAAAGAAGGTGAACAGGAGAAGAGCAAAATAAGAAATTGATGAAAGGAAAAGGGAGTGAGTGCAAAATTCAAAAGGAAAAGAAAGAAAAAATACAGACAAGTTTAAATACCTGGAAAAATCCTTGATATTCTGGACTCAGATCACCTAGAATGAAAAGAAAACATTCGGATGACGACTTGAACATCAAAGAACATTCTAATCAGTCGATGATTTTAGTAAATATCCATATGTTATGTCGTCTAACCTTCCCAAGACTAAAATTAAACTGTATTTTCAAGTTGTCGCATTTCAAGATTCATCCAATATGATACAATCAGCTGATCCCTGGATGATTTTAGTAAATGTCTTTATGTTCCCTGGTCTAACTCTATCTAGACTAAAATTAAACGGTGGTTTCGAATTGTCGCGTTTCAGGATTCATCCAGTGTGATAGCTTCTGCTGATCACTGGATGATTTTAGTAAATCTTTATATATGTTGCCTCGTCTAACCTTCTCTAGACTAATATTAATCGACTGTATTTTCATACTGTTGCATCTCAAGATTCATCCAATATGATCATTACTAAGATAGCTTATCTAAGATAGAAAACCAAGTAGAATCGGCAGTATTTACCTGATTAAAGATGAATGTTGTCTCGTAACTTTAAACAAAACAATTCAGACGATTTGACAGGTGTATCTCTGTCAATATCAATGATGAATTCGATCTTAGATTGGAAATGTCGATATTGGAGGTGGGAAATAACACATGCCGCCACCTACCGCCGATAATTATTGCTCTGATTTCCGACACCAGATGGCGATCGGAACGAACGAAAGGGATGTAACTCCAAACAAATGTTCTGAAAGAAATTCTGGTACACCCTGTTTGCGGAGGTTTTGGAGTAATTAAAAAATCCGATATGGTATATATTGGATTATTACGTTTAATTCTTTATATT
The DNA here is from genome assembly GCF_034640455.1 of Diachasmimorpha longicaudata. Taxonomy (NCBI): domain Eukaryota; kingdom Metazoa; phylum Arthropoda; class Insecta; order Hymenoptera; family Braconidae; genus Diachasmimorpha; species Diachasmimorpha longicaudata. The sequence continues at coordinate 11,228 of NC_087243.1, forward strand.
AAATGACGGATTAGGAGAAACGTAAGTAAATATTCAAATACACAATAATATTTTCGCGATTTTATATAATATTCTTCTCGCCTTAATATTAAAGTTTGCTTAAACGTAAATCGACCTTTGGCCATTCACGCGAGAGCAACGGTCGTAATTGGGCGCGTGACCTTCCACCCAATACCTAAAACAAACCCATCCCACCCCGTAAATCCACTTATTTGAGTGGCAATATTTCAACTGCACCTACCCGTTTCCACGAAAACCAAAGAGGGTTTCAAATAAAATAAATCACGTAGCTCGGTAATATTTCGGCTTAAAAACGCAATGATTTTCCTTGAACACAATAGCCTAATTTAACCAAAATTGAAAAAACCGCGAGGCGCGTCGAATATCCGCAAAACTTCATTTAACATAAATCAATAACTATTAAATTTCCGAACCATTACTAACTCCAAACGCGAAAACATAAGCAAATGCTATTGACGTCGGACCCCTCAAAGATATTTAACAAAATCCGTTTTTTCTTTCTAATTTTCCCTACACTCTGACTGGGTCATTCTCTCTCTGCTTACTCACGAAAAACGATGTTTCCTCCGATTCCGCGATGAGCGAAGGGATTCACTCGAAAATTCTTGCAAATTATTCATTAAATATAAACTATTTTTTAAAGCCTGGATGGAGGGAATTTTTTCACAATTGGCGACTTTACGCCCTCGCACTCCGCGGTCAAACCCAGAAGGTTGATCCCACGCGATGCCCTGTCGATAACTACGGCAATCGCTGGAAATCAGAGCGACATCAAAGAAGGGGTTTTGGAGGGCCCCTAAAAATTTTTTCATTTTTTTTTCACTTGAAAATTCTATGGGGTATGCCGCAGAGGTTGAATGGGGGTTTATAGCCAGACCACTGGTGCGAGTGGGAGGGGGGGGGTACGCAGAACTGCAATGTACTTTTCCCACCCTTACCTACCCTTTCCAAAATGATGTCATGCGGCCATAAAATAAAAAATTCGACCCCCATATACACATATAAATTTCGACCCCATTTTTCCCACCCTCATCCCATAATTTCCAAGCCGACCGAAGGGGTGAAAAAAAAAGTCTCTACAGAGGTGAGTAAATCGACTCAGGGGGTGATTCTGAGTCGATCTGTACCTATAAATTTTGACCCCATTTTTCCACCCTCACTACCCCTCTACCAAGATGGCCGACGGGGTGAAAAAAAATGTCTTTACAGGGGTGGGTAAATCGACTCAGGGGGTGATTCTGAGTCGATCTGTACCTATAAATTTTGACCCCATTTTTCCACCCTCACTACCCCTTTACCAAGATTGCCGACGGGGTGAAAAAAAAAAGTCTCTACGGGGGTGGGTAAATCGACTCAGGGGGTGATTCTGAGTCGATCTGTACCTATAAATTTTGACCCCATTTTTCCACCCTCACTACCCCTTTACCAAGATGCCCGATGGGGTGAAAAAAAATGTCTCCACAGGGGCGGGTAAATCGACTCAGGGGGTGATTCTGAGTCGATCTGTACCTATAAATTTTGACCCCATTTTTCCACCCTCACTACCCCTTTACCAAGATGGCCGTCGGGGTGAAAAAAAATGTCTCTACAGGTGTATGTAGATCGATTCAAGGGATTATTTGACGGATTCGACAAGTCAAATGAGTGCATGAGGAAAAAATGAGCATAGCAGGGTAAACTGAGTGCATTGGAAAAAATGGAGGATTGAGGGTGTGTTGAATATGTTAGGGTCAAATGGGGGTTGGCGGTGGGATGAGTGCACGGGAAAAAAATGGGGGTTTGAGGGTTCGATGATTGTGTCAGGGTGAAATGAGGGGTTGATGGTGGGATCAATGCATTGGGATGAATTGACGATTGGAGGGTGGGATGGGGAAGACGAGGTTACATGTCGGGACACAAACAGAACAAGAATTATTCATTTATTTATTTATTTCCCGATATATATGTTATAAATTCTTGCAGCTCTGTTCTTCTTTCCCCCTCTTCTGCCTCCTCACGTGGATCCATCTCTTGTCTGGCCGCTGTTGCGGCCTCCGGATCGACCTCTGTTGGGCCTTCTGGACCTGCCTCTGTTGGCTCTCTGCTAAAGAAAAAATCAATCAAAAGTGCTGTAAAGTAGATCGTTCGAAGGCAATATTTTTTTTTACCCGTGGAGGTTCCATGGCGGGGTGTGGCATCCTGCTCGGAATACGGCCTGGCACCACATGACCAAACCAATACCTGCCAATCCCATGAGGAGCTGGCCCGTAATGGCCAACCATATAAGGGCCTGGTCTGTGGTGGCCAGTCAGGTAGGGCCCTATTCCGATGGGGCCTGCTTCGTTGGGGACAACTGGGTCCCTTCCTGCTCCGCCCAGATTAATCGCTGCGGCGCCAGCTGGGCCATTGTCGCCATTGAGGGGGTGTTCCTCATCATTCTCTCCCCGCGTGGTGGTGCGGGTGGTGGTGTGGTTGGGGTTGGGGCAGGTGATAGTGGTGATAGCGGTGGTGAGCCACGAGGAACAGGAGGAAAAATGGGACGCGAAGGAAAAAGGTGGTATACCCCTATGTTTATATATTAACATTACTATTTTCCACTCATTTATTACTTGGGGTATACCCCAACTACGTCTGGGCCAACTCTTAAGCCCACTATAAACCCTGACGCCAGGACGAATTTTCCATATTTCTTATTTGCTAAAAGCAATTATCTGTATGCCCAAAATATAGGCATGCTTCCCTCCAACCCCTCCAATATTCTTTTTGTATCCTCAGGTAAGGAACTGAGGACTGCGACATTATTTGTTTGTTAGTAAGATTCCGAACTTTATCGAGAGCACTGAGTCTATTGAAAACATCCGAAACCACTTCGAAAATCTACATCTATTGTCATAATACTTATACGTTGCGCGAATTTCGTAATAAATATCAATTTTAATTAAACATAAATTCTAAATAAAAAAAAAACTCCATTGTCATAAATTTTTATTTAAACATAAATTCTCTGTTTTAAAATTCATTGCGGGAATCCAACACAAGAGCGGCTGCATTCTAGTTTCATTGTTATCGCGAGTGAAGGTGCTTGTGTCCGTAAAAAAAAATCGAAATGAAACGAAAACGGAATAATAATCCTAATGGAAAAGGACAATTGCCGTTATCGGCAACGAGACGAAAACAGGGGCCCAAAAGGTAAGTGAACTTATAATAATTTATTTTGAAAATAACTGTATTTAATTCCATTGCCTTTCTTTTTTTGAAGTGAAAACTTCTTATGGCGCGTTGGGCACTTTTGTGGGTGCGCATTTTCTCGTGAACTCGCGACAGATGAGATTTTACAGTGATACCAGATGCGGGACCCACACGTCTCCCACTGCCCCACTCCGCAGCAGTAGTTGCGCGACGGAGTTGCGCATGAAACCCCCACGCGTGGGATTTCTGCCCCCGTCAGGCATCACTGCTATTAGTATACGCATAGGTATGCAGGGTGTCCCAGAATTGCACGTCCAGACTTTAAACTTAAGTTGGGGGTGAAATTCTGGATCAGAAAGTCCTGAGCGACTTTTTGATCAGACGCACCCTCTTCGCCTTATTCAGGGTTGAAGTTGGACGAATCAGGGGCGTGGAATACCCGGTTGCACGACGGTGAGGAAAACGTTCGAGTGACGTGGTGTCCCCACCATACGGTACTACTCCCCTGCGGTGGCAGAAAGAGACGACTGGCGGCGGTGGGTAAGAGGAAGGGGGCGGGAAATGAAAAAAATGAACACCAAAAAAAAAATCATCAGCGATTGATCCTTTTTTTTCTCCTTCGCTGAAAGAAAAAATGAAAATCTCATACAGGGCCAATGGGGGTTTAGAAAATTAAATCGCCGGGGTTTTTTTCCAGCGCTGTAATTTTCAACGCTGTTTTTTTCTCCTTTTCCATTAGATTAAGAGATTTAATGGGCCTCAATCGATGGGGAATTTATTCCTCCATCGAATGCCCTTGGTTTCATGCCTTGGCATTAATTAGGGGACGAGTAAATAATTTTTATGTAGCGGGCGGGTGTTCATTTTTTTCATTTCCCTCCCCTTCCTCTTACCCACCACCGTCTGTTATCTCCTTCTGCCGCCGCAGGGGAGTAGTACGGTATGGTGGGGACACCACCACACTCGTATGTTTTCCTCACCGTCGTGCGACCGGGTATTCCACGCCCCTGATTCGTCCAACTTCAACCCTGAATAAATTGAAGAGGGTGCGTCTGATCAAAAAGTCGCTCAGGACTTTTCGATCCAGAATTTCACCCCCAACTGAAGTTTAAAGTCTGGACGTGCAATTCTCGGACACCCTGTATATGAGCTGTTTCTTTCTTCCGCTAGGGAAACAACTTCCTGTTTTACAACAACAGTTACATTAAAAGAATACAAGTTTGGCGCTAGCGTTTAAAAAGGCGCTGCATTTAAAGTTTGAAGTTGATAAATTTCTACAAAATTCCAGAAAATCTCGAAATTTTGGGGAATTAGGAAAATTATCAGTATGCTCATTTCAGCTAAGAATTAAAAATTATGCGAAAGCCGGAAAAGTAGGAAAACCCGATGTTTAAAGTAGACATGAAAAACGCCCCCCACCTCAACGACAAGTGATCGATGAATTTCGGACACTTCCGGAGTTCATCGGGTCACTGGTCATCCGCCTCTGTAACGAACCCGGGACCCCCCCCAAGTTAGTTACTCACCGTATATCCAACGTGTCAGTCATCGAATTTTGATATTTTGCTCCCTCAACGACGCTCAACGTATTTTTTACAATTCAACAATCAACGAATTCACACGGGTGAAAATGAACAATTTTGTACAATTTTGTATAATATTTTACAACTGGTGACGAATAAATCGCGAAGGCTTTACATCCCATTGCTTTTTGTCTTCACCTCACCCTCACTTCACCTATTCCAATTTTCCAACGCCCGACCACCCACAAAACAACGTTCCTCAACTAAACACCCGAAAAATCAAAAATATACTCAATTTAGTAGAGAATTTCACTAAGGACGTGAATCGGCGGTCGGAAAATCGCTAAAAATTATAGGAAAGCCGGAAAAGTAGGAAAACCCGAAAAATCGAAAATATACTCAATTTAGTAGAGAATTTCACTAGGGACGTGAATCGACGATCTGAAATTCGGATGGTCGGAAAAAATATATATGCTACGATTATAGCTTTAAAAAAATCTCCATTTTTATTTTTGATTATAGATTTGTCTTGAAAATGGATGCGGTTTTATATGAAGAATTTGATTTAACGATGTCCAATGATCGCAATCTTAGCACAAAAAAATACAAAACTACTAGTGATGCAGTATTCACAAGAAATATAAATAGATTTAAATCAAAATTGTTCATTTCACACTTTAGTTGCCATAGACCTATTGTTTCAGTTTTAGAATTTGATGCAAATGCTGATAATGATGATGTAAGAGTTGTTGAGATTATCGATGAGAATTGATAAAATTTGTAGTTACTATTTACTAATATCTACTCATTTAAATAGAACCACTTCCTTCGAATATAGTTTCTATATTATTATACTTCATGTCCATTCAAAAAGTACCCAAATTACTTTAATAAACTTGATTTTTTATGTACAATTTCTCATGTCGCGAGCGCACCTAAAAATGCTCACCCAAAAAAGTGCCCAACGCGCCATAAGTTCAAGTTTTCACTTCTGGCTGCACTCCCGGAGTGCAACGAGTTTTTTTTTTCTGTGAAGAATTTTGCTCGTGAAATATAAAAATGACATGGGTTTCTCCTATATAAGTTGGCAGTGGGTTATTCTCAACGTGATTAATGTTTCTTTATGTAGCTTGCTGATATCGGGTGCTGATGCTGCGGGCATCCTTACTGCAATGCAACGAAGCTCGTCAGGATCTGATTGTCCTGGATTTCCTCATGCCCATGACAACACTGCGCATCATCGATGGATCCAAACAGCCATAGCTGTCATCGACGGGGCAAATTCAGCACAACGCCTATCACAACCAAGTTGTTCGGGCTCGGATTGTCCCGGCTTCGCCACGCCTCATGCGAACTCCGTGCATCGCACATGCATTGAATCGACGATAGCCCCTGGGGATGGGGCCAACTCACCAATACGGTCATCGCAGCAGAGCTCAACAGAATCGAATTCTCACCCATCGGAAATAGTGAATCCTACCACTCTGCTCCGCAATTTATTATCGGCCAATACTTCTACGAAATCGGCATCATTGCCCAGTCAGAATTCACTGTTTAGGGATTTTTTTTGGAGAACTTGGCTGAAGGAGACTTGATAGGTCATCAACTCGACGAATCAATTCAGCAGCATGACAGTCAGAGTAGTACTTGTCGGTCATCAAGGAGAGGCCTAATGGAGACTAACACCGCAGAAAATCTTGGACCTTTACCCCATTTCAGCAACATTCTACATGATCACGGCTATTTCATGACATCAAAAGATCCCACCTACCAGGAAAGCCATGGAAATTCTACCGCGGCTCCACCAATTTTCCAGAACGTTGATGAAAATATTGGTGAAGCTGTGGGAAATGATCATGACATGGTTCAAAACACCGATGTTGCAATAGATGAGAGAGCTGTAAGGACTGTGTCCGCCGATATTCTATCCACGGAGATGGAAAGAACGCTTTGTAGGAATTCCAACGCAGACTGTGCAAACGCAGAAATAGTCATGCCAGCGGACTTGTTGACTGAATCGCGATCCACTGAAGGAATGAATGTTAGCAGTAAAAAAATACCTGATGCTGCCCCTCTAAATACATCTTCTCAAAGTAATAGCTCCTGCAATGCAGAAAATGAAGATATCAGTCAGACAATATCTCCGTTGGGAGCTACTCCTGAGATCAACGGGAATCCTGTCGTTGATAGCTCTTCACTCACGAAGGATCCAATATTGCTAATACCTCCCCGCCACAAATAACGACCACCAGAGGAACTCAAAGAATGGTGTCTCCAATGTCTTCTAGATCACGAAGCATTGTGACGTTTACCCACGTTCTTCGTCAACTGCAAGAACAATTCACTGGCAATCTTCATGGTCCTTTTGGCTGTGGTATTCAGCATCAGGAGCTGATAGACGAAATAAATGATTTGTTCAAAACTAAGGGCATATTCCAGTGCAGAAATTGCAATGTACGAAGTGAGCATCTATCGGAAGTGGAAGATGATGATCGTCTGGATGTAAATCGATGTGTAGTGGCTGGAATCACCGCGATAGGTCAAGGGCATGCAGCATTGCAAGAATCTACGGCAAATTTAGGCATCCCTTGTCCTATCTTCAAACCTTTCAAGGAAATAAGCGCTGAACTTGATGAGATTTATGTGAAAATATCTGAGGAGTAATTAATACAGAATGGCAAAGAGGAGCTCAGAATTGCTCATGAAACGGGTTCACTCATTGACGGAATTCCAGCATGTACAGTCATTGTTGATGGATCCTGGCCCGTAAGGAGCTACAATAGCGGTGGTCGAGCGGAGTCTGGAATGACAGTCATCATAGGTGCTGTTACCAAGAAAATTCTATGTGTTGTGCCCGCGCCAACAATCAGCAACGTCCCATTCCAAACCACAGATGCTTTATCAATTACCCAGAAAATAAAAGCATTCTTACTGTGGAAAGCGATGTCAGTGTACAAGGATTCGCACTGAGCCTAGAACAACATGGCTTGATTTATCACAAGCTTATTGGAGATGGTGACAGAAGCGTTATCAAGAAAGTGAGAGATGCCGATCCATATCCAGGACTATGCATGGCATCAAAAGGAGAATGTGGCTGTCATCTACAACGATGTCGAGTCCGGGAAATCCGAGAAGTGATTGCGAAATTCAAGACTGGACGCTCGGAGGAAACGAAAAGATTGAAGAGCTTAGTTTTTGGGAAAATCCAAGTGATTTGCACAGCGGTTACGAGTGCCGCCAACTTTCGAAGAGGACAGGAAGGGATTTCCAACGCAATGAAAATATATTTTCTGAAACGAGACATGAAGAATGTGATCAATCATGTCTTTGGCTCACATGGAGAGTGTGCTGATTATTTCTGTGATGGAAATAGCAAAGAGAATGAGATCAATTTGATTCTGGTCTTGCGAGAGAATGGTCTATATGATCAGCTAGAAGCCATCATGGATACCTGGGCTCTTACAGCTGAATATGTATTATCAGCTGAAACAGCCAACCTTGGCGAATGTTTCAATTCAGTTTTGGCAAAGTTTATTTACCACAAGGGTGTCAATGTCCAATCAAGAGGCATGTATCCAGCACGTATTGCAATGCCTGCTATTCAGTTCAACAATCAGGATCTTGGAAGTTGTCTTCACAAGGGAATGAATAAGACACCACCACAGGAGCTGATCGAAATAGAATCGGAGAAGCAGAGAAAGAATGATTACAACACCAGATACGTCAAGAAGAAGATGCCTCTATTACCTGCAGATGACTCCGCTGCCATTACACGGCCCTCGGGTTATGGTCGTCATTGCGAGAAGCCAGACATGGATCCCCATATGTATACGAAGGCATTGGAGAACCACAAAGCCTTACTTCGCGCTTGGCAGAATGACCGTGAAAATATTGAACGTAGATCGCGATCGCTTGATCCGTACGAGAATGTGTATGTGAAAAAGATTCTCTTCAGCCATAACTTTGGACGTATATGTCGTATGAAGAAAGAAACGCCAACGGCAGTCGCAGTAAAGGAATCCTGTACCCATCTTCGAAGCGACCTCAATCCTACACCCTCTGTGTAAAGAGGAACATCAAAAAGAGCCTATGTATACAGGACTGCGGTGTAATAATCGACAAAACTCATCCGTTCGTGGCCGCCAAACCAGATGGCATTTTCGGTGACGGAATTATCATAATTCATTGCCCGTATGTTCTTCGAAACTTGTCAATAGAAGAGGCTATGGATAAATTGAAGCTTCGGGATAATCATGGCCAAATAAAGAAGAATAATCCCTTATATTATGAGGTTGTAGGCAATCTTGCAATCAGTGGAAAGAAATCTTGGCGGCTATATATATCTACTGCTGAAGACCACATAGTCATCCCTATAGTTCATGATGAGGATTTGTGGAGGGATCAAATGGTTGGAAAACTGCGAATTTTATGAAAGGTGGATAATTCCCGAAATTGTTGATGGCAGACATCGTAGGAGTATGGATTTACGCGATAAAAGCCGTTCACATCTACCACGTCTTCAAGCAGACGCCGACAGAAACAGAGATCACATTGCATCTAATAAGGGAACACCTGAATTTTCAAATGGTGCACCACCAAACAATTCACTAGCCACTAATCACGGCGACGTCGAGGATTCTGCAATAGGGGAATTCCAAACTACAGAGCTTTCCAATGAAGATTTCGCCGTATTGATGGACCATACCCATGGTCAGTTGGAGGCAACTCATATAGATGTTTTTGGCACTATCGTGTCTCGAGTGACACACAATCTTTACCTATATCGCTCACCATCATTGAGAGATGCTTTGTTGAGAATAGAGCCCATTGAACCTTGTCGCAAGCATATTCAAATTTTCAATCGTGGTGGTGAGCATTGGGTTTGTTCTTACTACGACACAAAAGACATTTACGTATGGGATTCATTGCGTAATCAAATCCAGCCACCGAGTCCGAATCCATATTTGCCGTACCTACAACGACTTTTCCCTCATCATTCATTTGATGAAAATCCGGTCGTCTTTCGTGAAGTACAGCAGCAAATCAACTCTGTAGACTGTGGTGTTTTTGCAATTGCATTTGTAATAACTTTGATGTATGGTTTAAATCCGGAAAATATCACGTATGAAGTCGAGATGATGCGGGATTTGCCTGATATATACAGGATGTAGATCAGGTAGAGGCGAACAGTGAACAGGCATGTTTTGGGGGTGATTCTGAGCAGAAAAGTCCTTTTCCACTTTCCGCTCGGACGCATCCCTGCAGAGATATGGGGGTGAAAAGAACGGCCAATGGGGCGCGAGCATTGCGCGGCTCTCCGTCCGTGTGCTGCGGGTAAGCAGTGGCGGTGCTTCCCTTTCTCCTCGGGCGGACGTTCCATTCCGCTAGTGAGTGAGAGAGTGGGGGGGGGGGGGCGCTAGGGTGATTAAAAACAGATTATTATTTACATTTGTTGAAAAGGAGAGCTTCTGGATCGGAGGCGATCGGGTGGTGTGTGGGGGTATGAGCAATCCCAAAAAAAATAAAGAGAGATGAATTACACTGCACGTGTCACCTTGATTTATTAACAAACACAATTCGTCAGTCTTAATAATATTTAATCATATGTTGAAGAGCGGTCCGTTATTATAACTAATTATAAGAAAACCCGATGAGCCGTTTCGCGGATATGACGAGTAACAATAGTTCGAGCGGTCTAGAAAGATCGATTTAGATAATTGAGCGGTACTTAATAACGACGTGTTACTAACACAATAATCCGGAAGCGAGTGAACGAGCGAATCGCCCGATCGATCGGATGAGTCGAATTCGGTGATCCTCGTGGTCGGTGGTGGGGCAGCTTCCCTATGCAGGATAGCTAGGAGCGGTCCAGGAAGTGGCGCCCCATCACCCAAAGAATGTTAAGTAGGCCCATAGTAACAACTGGGTTGTTTTGATTTTGCCTGACGGTGAGCAGGCATTAGTATTAGTGATGGAATCCTGTCGGCTTCCAGGAATTCCAACAACATTAGTATTATTTATTAAAAGACAAGATTCTGAAAACGGCGGGCATCCCCCTTGGCGTTTCAAAGCTAATTGTTTAAATGTTAATCATCTCATGATACAATAGCCCTACAGTGTTTTGTCAAGAGATCTTTTTTGTAAATTTAATTTACAATAATCTTCTTTATTGTAGATCTTTTTAACTTCCCGATAGGAAGTTATTGGTTTCACCCCGAAAATAAAAAATCGTAATTTTATGAAATGTCGACGTTTCATGACCAGGAGAACACCCCCGATGATTTGTAGTGTGACGCGCGCGTGTGTGTGTGTGTGTGTGTATGTGCGTGCGTGTGTGTGTGTGTGTGTTTTTTTTTTTTTTTTTTTTTTCTTGAGGTTTGAGGGAAATCTTCAAAAGATTCTGGTAAAGTGATGTTAAGAAACCAGATCTGAGATTTTTACTCAGTAAAACCCTTTTTCCTCTCATTTACCTCTCATCTTCAGGACCTTCAGCCCTCGCGGCACCACCGTTAGGTATTACTTCGCGAGGAGGTTCTCAGCTCGTTGCCCTTCCACGGTCTTCAATCACTGTACGTCCGCCTAAACTAAAAAATGTTATGTGAGATTAGGAGGTTGCAGAAAGATTGCTCACCTACACTGCAGACTTGCGTGTGCCTTCTTCATTTCTCAGCTCTTTAATGATCTCAGCCGCAAAGTTACTTGTTGCATTCCAGGCTGCCTGCGATGACATCATTGCTTCCACCAGTTCTTCGGGTACGATCTTCTTCCCGAGTTCTGACTCCCAGTTGCAGCGGATTTCATTGAAGCGGGGGCATGCGAAAAATACATGCTTCGCATCCTCAGCAATACCTCTGCAAGCGACACACTCTGGAGAATCCGCGTGCTTAAATCTACAAAGATAAGCCCGGAAACACCCATGTCCTGAAAGCATTTGGCAAAGGGAATGGTTCACTTCACCATGCTTTCGACTTACCCACACTTCCACTTTAGGGATCAGGCGATGAGTCCATCGCCCTTTCGTGGAAGTGTCCCACTTTTTCTGCCACAATTCGTAACTATGGTGTCTTTCCTCAGCTCTCAGCTCCTCGGGACTCAAGCTTTCTGATCCCCTTCGCCGATATAAGGATTTCCGCTCTTGGGCCAGTACTTCTATCGGCAACAGTCCCGCGATGACACATACCGCATCCTCCGAAACTGTCCGATACGCACTTGCAACTCTGAGGGCACTTAGTCAGTAGACCGGTGCGATGTTACGTCGTCCTTCCTGCAATTGGAGTACATTTCCCCAAATGGGAACAGCATAGGTGAGCACCGAAGTAACCACTGATGACAGCAGTGCTCTTCGCCTTTGTTTAGGTCCCCCGATGTTGGGCATGGGACGCGCTAAGGCGGATCGGACCCGAGATGCCTTGGTCCCAACATGCTCCGCTTGCTGCTTGAACTTCAGTCGGGCATCTATCATCACTCCGAGATACCGAATAAACGGCTGAGATGTGATCTCATGGTCCCCGACCGGCAGTGTAATACCTTCCAAGATCTTTCTACTTGTAATGAGCACCGCTTCCGTTTTCTGCTCCGCGAGTTGTAGTCCCACTAATTCCATCCAGTGACGTATCCTGCTAAAAGTCGCATCAAAGATGGCCGTAATTTGCTCCCGATGTTTTGCCACAATCACTACCGCCACGTCATCCGCAAATGCCACGAGTCTCGCTTCAATTGGTAGTGCTACCTTCAGCAATCCATCATACATGATGTTCCATAATAGAGGACCCAGCACAGAGCCCTGAGGTACACCTCTGGTTACGTGGTACTCTTTAGGGCCACTCGCCGTATCATACTTGAGAACTCTGCCGGTGAAGTAGCTAGCAGCCATCTTGCGCAGATATTCTGGGACGCTCATCCTCTCAAGAGCCTCCATAATGCAGTCCCACCTGGCGGAATTGAAGGCATTCTTGATATCTAGTGTTGCCACCAAGCAGTACTTTTTGTACCTTCTCTCCATCTTGTCCCAGAGATCGCCTCCTTGGCCATGTTGACAACGACGTCAATGGCATCAATGGTGGACCGACCTTTTCGGAACCCGTATTGGTTGTCGGCTAGCTGCGATTCTACCACTGCTTCTATCCTTCTGTGGATGATGCGTTCGAGAATTTTCCCAGCTGTATCCAGCATGCAGAGGGGACGATATGATGACGGCTCGTCTAATGGCTTTTTCCCTTTGGGTAGGAGCACCAGCCTCTGCTGCTTCCACTTAGCGGGAAAGGTACCTTCCTCCAGGCATGCATTATATACATCCAGGAACAGTCCTGGTGCTGCATTGATGGCTGTTTTTAATGCAATATTGGGGATTCCGTCAAGACCAGGGGCCTTGGTGTTTCCCACTCTGCTGCTTGCTTCCTGCAGTTGTTCCTAGCTTAGCCCGTACAAAGTAAGCCTCATCGGTGGCCGCAGTGCTTTCAACCGAATACTTTCCGCAAGACCAGATGACGGCCTTGTGACTCTTATCTGTCTCCCAAGGCTGGTTGCTCAGATGTCTGTATGGCTCCGAGACGATTGCCAGATCGATCTTCAGCTCCCGCACAGTCTGCATAAGCAGATCGTGTGCGGCCTCACAGTGATTGAGGTTGAGCTGTAGTATCCGCATTAGTTTTTCTTGCTCACCTTCTGATATGCCTCTCTGAGTACAGGGCATCTGCTGCATCCAGCAATATGGGCACAGTCCGCTGATGGATCTTTTTCAGCGCATAAAGCACAACGGGCCTGTTTTCCACAGACCGCAGATTTATGTCCATTCTCTCCACACTTTGTACAGAGCTTCGTTCTGTCCACTCGACTCTTGCATTTGATGGCGAGGTCTCCGTAGTGCCAGCACTTGAAGCACTTGGTCACTCTCGCCACCCGTCGGATTCGGCAGTTTACCCATCCTATACGGATCTTGCCTCGATCGCCTAAGGCTTTCTCCGCAACTGCTGAGGCCACCCTTACTGATGCAGTCTGGGTACCTCCATAGGCCTTGCGCAAAGATCTGATGGCGTCCGGGGCAATTTGGCAGTTCCCCCCAGCTGTAATTTTCAGAGCCTCTAGTACTTCATCTCTCGTGGTCAGTTCGTCAAGATCCCTGATCTCCAGTTCTTCCTGTGGCCCCTTGTTTAGAACGTCTGCCTCGTTCCCGAGGAGTTCAGCTATAGCCTTATGCAAGCTGTCAGCCTCTTCTTGCTTATCCTTCGATAGAATAATCAGCATATCTCCTGTGGCAGTCTTGCGGATTTTGTCGACGCAATCACGAGCCTGGTCGGCAGGTATCTGCTCCTTCACCCGTTTCAGCACTTCCGAGTACTGCTTCTTGTCCTTCGGACGCACAATCAGAGCATTGGGCCTCACTACTGGTGCCTTCTGCTTCTTTTTCTTTTTTGTCTGAGGCTTGTCGCGCTGCTGAATTCTCTGCTTCTTCTTTGATTTTACCTGCTTCCACTCCGAGGACTTTGTAGGTAATTCTTCCGTCTTGCTTTCAGCCCGAACAATCTTCGTTTCATCCTTCTTCTTCTTGAGGTCCCTATCGTCCGTCGGTGGTGATTCCCGCACCTTCCGCTTCATTCGGAAAGTCTTGCAGTTCTCTGAGAGAGCTGAGCTCTCATCCTCAAGCTCCGAGTCTATTGTGGTCGCAGTGCCTTCCGAGAGCGTTCGCGTTCGTCCCAAAAGTGGGGATGCTGGTATGGTCAGCATTGGCCTGGCCTGTCCTTCATGGCCCAGTTGCCTCAGTCGTTTTGCTGAGGTACTGATGGAGTTCACCAAGTCTCGGGCTTGGGCGTTTATACTCCTCTTCTCCTTCATGTAGGACACTAGATCAGCAATCAGCTGTTCATGCCGGTCCCACATCCTCTTCCTTAAGGCGGCTGCGTCGGTTGGCTCCGCTTTCCAGGCCAAGTTGTCTTTCCTGACCTCTTGCTTTGTCTCTTCGTTTTTCTCAGTATTTTTATTTGTCTCCATCTTGTTCCCACGAGTACCTAGGGAATTTACAGACCACCTCAGTAGAGCCCCGGTTACTGAGGCTAGGCCGCTAAGTACACCTGGGGTTGGACCCGGTGCCCCAGGGCCACCGTTTGCGACGCCAATTACCCCTGGCGCCTTCCAGAAATCAGCACGGTGAACACTTTGACATTGGGGGGGTTTGAACTGCTTCTTAGTTCGGAAGAATCCGTTAAGCTCCTCCACCAACGTCAAGGTCTTGCAGTTCCCAGGAGGAGTGTGTGTGTGTGTGTGTGTGTGTGTGTTTGTGTATGTGTGCTCATTTTTTTTTGTTCACGCTCCCAGGCGACCGGTAAGGGCGATCGGAATGGGGGTGGTCGCGACCGATAGATGTCATCGAGTACAAGATCGGATTAGTTTGGGAGTGAAATCCCCCCACCCGTTTTTGAGTTTTTTCAAAAATAAGGATTATTTTGATCTTTCAATTTCTTTCGTTCACGCTCCCGTCCAAGCGCGTGATGCGATCGAGGCGGTTATGGTCGCAGTCGATGGGCATTGACTTGGTCAAGATCCCATTAACACGGGAGTGAAATCCCCCCACCCCTTTTCGGGATTTTTGTTGAAAACAATGGAAAGATTGACAACTGACATTATTCGATATATGAAGCCTCTATTGAGCTGTCGTTCATGCTCCCGCGAAAACGCATAATGCGATCGGAATGGTTTTGATCACGATCGATGGGTTTTGACTTGGTTCGGATCTGATTAGGTTGGGAGCGAATTCCCTCCACCTCATTTTGAGTTTTTTTAGAAAAGAAAGGTTAATTTTGGATTTCTTTCGTTCACGCTCCCGTGCAGACGCGTCCCCCCATTGAATTGATTTTGATCGCGATCGATAGGCATAGACTTTGTCAAGATCCCATTAGGACGGGAGTAAATTCCCCCCAACCCTTTTCCGTTTTTTTGTTGAAAAAAATGAAAAGATTCAAATATTATTCCATATATGACGTCTATATTGAGTTTCCTTTCACGCTTCCGCGAGAATGCATAATGCGATCGGAATGGATTTGATCACGACCGATAGGTTTTGACTTGGTACAGATCTGATTCGGTTGGAAGCGAATTCCCTCCACCCCTTTTTGAGTTTTTTTAGAGAAGAAGGGTTAATTTTGGATTTCTTTCGTTCACGCTCGAAAAAAAGGGAATAATTGGAGAAAAATCATTGGTACACTGAGAGAAAAATTCTCTGATAACTAGAAATTATCGTTTTGAATAGTCGTAAAACAGAATCCTGTAGAAACGAATTCATTATAGATTGAATGGAACCGATACGTATTGGGCGCAAAAAAATATAGTTCTGTTAAGGCCCGGTTGGAGGGATTTTTTCCCGACAAGTCCCTAGGAAATTCCCTAGGAAACTGATAAAAATTGACCATTTCCACTTTCCCAAATTACGACCGGGTTATTGGACGAAAAAATCCAATTTTGGTCACAAAAATTGAACGTTTGTTTCCCATGAATCGGAAATTAGGTCTGGAAGGAGGAAAATGAATGGAAGTATTTTTTTTCGTCATTGGAAAATCACACAAAAAAAACACCATTCTCGCCCCCTGTCCAAATTAGCACACCGTGGCACCCGGCCAATATGGCGTGGCTAACTGTCACTTGAAAAAACACTCATTATAATTATTTCAGACACTGGACACTTTTCACACCTAATTTCCGATTCATGAACAATAATGTACTATTTTTTAAAATTATTCCTGGAACAATTTGACCACTCCAGCCCGCGTAATTAGGGAAAGTGCGATTGAAGCGATCAGCTGTAGCAATATTTTTTTTTGAAATACCGCTCGAATCCGTGGGATGGCGCCACCGACGATACAAAAATTCATGACGGAGGATTCACGAGTTTTGAGGATTATTGAGTGCGGCGGATCAGGGACGTATTACGATGGGGCCCCACGGGTACCAGCGGTTAGTCCGTCTCACTCCCACGCCCCATAAATTTAATAATGTAGTGATAACAATAATAATAATAATAATAATAATAATAATACTCAGCCCCGGACGTGCTCTATAAACGAGACGAAGGGGACGGTATGAGTCACCAACTGAGCGCGTCCCCAGGTGGCGGATAGGGGGACGGCCGGAGAAAGAGTGGCACCTCGGGAACGGAGAAAGGAGGCTGAACAACAGCACCTGACTCCAGGATCCTGGGGCACACTTCAGTACCCGGCCAGCGACAGCTATAACGTCGACCTACGGAAGTAAAAACCCGTCAGGAAGACCCAAGGCATCGCCGCGGACCAGACTCCCCAAGCTAAGGTGGAAGTTATCGTGCCGAGGGCTGAATGGCACTGGGGAACAGTGTTGCAAACGATACCCTTGGGGAACCAGGCAGCACCCCATTGTATGCATGCCTTACCTCCGCATCCAGGCTCTGCGGGGGTGGACCTTCTTTTCCTGGTTACTCGTGGGATCAACATGGACCCAACTAATAATAAAAATTTTAACGCCGATGACGGTGCCCTCTCTGAGGGAACGGCAGAGGCTTGTAGGTCGGAGGAGAGCACGATCAGCACTAGGGCCCCGGAAGGGGAACAAGCGCTGATCCAAATGGAAGTTGAGGAGGAGCCAGCCTCAGAGGGGCCCACCAGTGGTGGGCCCGCTGTCGCTGACCCTACCCAGGGGAGGAAGAGAAGGGGTAGGACGGGTGCGGAGAAGCGCCGGGCCCGCCAGGCTAGGCTGAAAGCCGATGCCTCGCGGGATCAGCAATCTCCGCAGGTAGAGACCGCGTCCAGGGATAAGGAGGAACAGGGGACAGGGCCCAAGAGGCCCAGGTCCTCAGGATCCACTCCCCCCGACGTGGCCATGCCCGCGAAAAAGTTGAGGGCCATGGAAGGACTGGGGGCAACCTCCTTCAGGGAGGCGGCGAAGGGTGGCGGCAGGGTGGCCTTAGTGCCAACTGGCCATCCTGAGCTGTCTCTGACGAGGGAGCAAGCCGACCTGGTTCAGGAGGCGCTAGTGGCGTCACTGTTCGGGACTGACATGGAAGGTCAGCTCCCGAGCTTTGACGGCCACTGGTTTGACGATGGCGTGCTGTGGGTGGCATGCACGGACGGTCAGTCAAGAGAGTGGCTGAAGTCCGTGGTGCCCACCCTGGCACCCTGGGAAGGGGCCTCCCTTATCATGATGGATAAGGAAGCGCTCCAAAAACTGATCAGAGTCACAGCCTTTCTCCCGGGAAAACCCGTAGGAGCGGCTGTGGCTCTTGAGAGGTTGGGAAAGCAGAACAGGGCCCTTACCACAGGCAAGTGGAGGGTCTGGGACTGCCGGAGCGGGGAGGAGGGGCTCAACCTGGTGTTGGGTGTTGACCCCAAATCTCTAGAGGCCCTGAAGGGCATGGGGATGGCCCCCTTCTACTGCCTCGGCCGGGCTCGTTTCTACGAGACCCAGCGGAGAGCGGCGGGGGGAAAGGCGCCCCAAGCGCAGCCAGGCCCGGAGAAAGTGATCGCCGACCGAGGGGAGTCAGGGATCGCAGGGGAGGGGGGAAGGCAGGAGGGAGCGCCTAAGGGTCCGAGTGGCTCGGTGAGTGCCCCAGGAACTGCCGGGGAAGGCGCCCATGAGGGGAGGGAAAAGGAGAGCGAGGAAGGCTCCCTCTTACAGAGGGACCCCCTTGCCCCTGCAAGGCCTCCGCTGAGCGGACGCGCGAAGGGCCGAAGAGGAAGGCCGCCTCTGGTGAGAGGGGGCGCGGCGGGAACTGGGAGGGGGTCTCAAGGGACCCTCAACTGGGCCCTGCCGGGCTCATCCCACTCAGGGCAGGTCAGGGCGCCACCAGGCGACCCTGCCTAACGGCCCACCAATGGCCAGGGGGACAAGGGGGGAAGGAACAGAGGGCAATATGCAGGGAGACGGCTTAGGCTCTCTGCTAGTCCACTGCTCCCAGATTAACTTGCAGCACTGCAAGGCTGCGACTGCCCTGCTGAGTCGCAGCCTAGCAGTAGAGCATACAGACATATGCCTTATACAAGAGCCCTGGCAACACGGAGGCTCGGTAAAAGGCCTATCTGGAGGCGAGGTGGAGCTATTCTATGCTCGGGGCGACCTGGGCCCCAGGGCCTGCATTGCTGTCAAAAGAGCGTGCGGAGCTAGGGGAATGGCCAACTTCTGCCACAGAGACTTGGTGGCGATTGTCGTGAGACTTCGGGGGGAGGCCGGTGCGGAGGACATAGTTTTCTGCTCGGCTTACTTCCCACATGACTCGCCGACACCACCACCTACCAATGAGCTGCGTGATCTGGTGAATCACTGCAGAGCTAGAAAGTTGCCACTCATCATAGGTTGTGACGCAAACGCGCAGAACGTGGTGTGGGGTAGCGAAAGATGTAATGACAGGGGCACTGCTCTCCTGGAATTTATGGCAGACGTGGACCTGGAGATCCTAAACAGGGGCTCGAGGCCCACGTTCGTCACTTCTCGCTGTCAATGTATCATTGACGTAACCATGTGCACCCGCCGGCTGGCGAGGCGATGCAGGGACTGGAGGGTGGACCGAGAGGACACACTCTCTGACCATCGACGCATCAGATTTAGCATAGAGGGCTGTGCCCAACCGCAGCAGGACCGCCTGCGCAGAAACCCAAGGGCCACCGACTGGGACTCCTTCGAGAGGAACCTGGAGGAAAGGCTCGGGGTTGGACGCGTTAGGCCCTGCAGGGAGGACCGGTTAGAGGACGAGGTGGAAAGAATCCACGTTGCCCTAACTGAGTCTTTTGAGACGGCATGCCCGGCTAGACGTTGCAGGAAGGGTAACAAAGTGCCTTGGTGGAGCCGTGAGTTGGACAGGCTGAGAAGCCAGTCCAGGAGGCTCGGAAACCGAGCGCACAAATCGAAGAGGGCCGAAGACTGGACTCTGTACAGAAATGTGCAGAGAGAGTACAAGAGGCTCATAAAACGATCAAAGGAGCTCACCTGGAGGACATACTGTGAGGAACTGGAGGCGCTTTCAGGCATCTCCAGGCTTCGCAGGGTCTTCTCGGGGGGCCCTTCACAACGGCTGGGTGGAATCACGCTGGAAAGCGGAGAGACCATCACAGAACCGCGAGAGGTCCTTGAGCATCTGGTTCGCGCGCACTTCCCGGACTCTATTATAGAGCTTCCAGGAGAGTGCCTGGAAGTGGACTGGAAGCGAACAGGAAGCGGCGATCCCGACTGGGAGCTAGCCGCACGAATAGTAACGCTGGACAGGCTGCAATGGGCGGTGGACTCCTTCGAAATGTACAAGAGTCCAGGTCCGGATGGGATACATCCGGCCCTCTTGCGAAGAGGGGGGCCATTGCTCCTGCGCAGACTGATACCGGCATTCAGGGCCTGCCTAGCATTGGGCTATGTGCCAGGCAGGTGGCGGGAAGTCAGGGTTGTCTTTATCCCCAAACCGGGTAAATGCAGCTACGACAACGCGAAAGCCTACAGACCGATCAGCCTGAGCTCCTTCTTACTGAAGACGCTGGAAAGGCTGGTCGATAGGCACATTAAGGAGGGGGCACTGAGGATTAATCAGATATGCCCCTCACAACATGCTTACCAAGCTGGCAGATCGACTGAGACTGCGCTGCACCACTTGGTAGGCACAATAGAAAATGCGAAGGAAAGGGGGGAGGACACCCTTGGCGTCTTTATCGACATCGAAGGGGCCTTCGACAATACCGCCTTTGATACAATGGAGAAAGCTGCGGCAGCGTTTGGGATCGAGAATTCGATCATCAAATGGATAGCCGCCATGCTCCGAACAAGAGTTGTCCACTCCACCCTTGGGGACAGTGAGGTAAGGGCTGCGGTAGGGAGGGGCTGCCCGCAGGGGGGGGTTATCTCTCCTCTGCTATGGCTCCTCGTAGTTGACGGCCTCCTCACTGGACTCGAGGAACTGGGGGTAAGGACAGTCGCATATGCGGATGATGTGGCACTGCTGGTAACTAGCAGGAACACGAGCATGCTGCACAGCAAGATGCAAAAGGCGCTGGACTATGTTCAGCAGTGGTGCACATCGAAGGGCCTAAGGGTAAACCCAGGCAAAACGGAGATGGTGCACTTCACACGTAGAAGGAGGGGTGCTGTTAAGGCTCCCTCCATTTACAACACAATGCTGAAATTCTCGAGTGAGGTCAAATACTTAGGTATTTGGCTCGACGAGAAGCTCAGCTGGAAAAAGCACATCGCCATGCAGACTAGCAAGGTCACCATGACTTACTGGGCATGTAGGCGAATGTTTGGAAGCACATGGGGTCTAAGGCCGAAGATGGTCAAATGGATCTACACGGCCATTATGACCCCACAGCTAACATACGCAGCCGCAGTGTGGTGGACAGCCTTGAACAAGGCCTGCCACAGGAAAGCGGTGGACAAAATAGGCAGGCTTGCGATGCTGGGCATAACAGGGGCCCTCAGAACGACCCCCAGCTCAGCGTTGGAGGCTCTGCTCTTTATGCAACCTCCACACCTAATTATAAGGGAAGAGGCAACAAGAGCGGCCGCAAGACTGCGGCTACAGGGAACATGGAAGGGAGCTAGGAATGGGCATGCTAGTGTCCTCCGCGCGGACAGAGAGCTGGAAGGGCTACTGTCGCGCGGTGCTGACGCCTGCAGACCCCGATGGCACTTTCGCAGAAAGTTCTCGGTCAATCTTGGATGGGGGGAAACCCCGTCAGGAAAGGATGCGGACTGGGTGCCGCCCCGTGGACTAGTCTGGTATACGGACGGATCACGGGTGAGCGGACGGGCAGGTGCGGGGGTCTGGTCAGAGGGGCCCGCAATAGCGAGGACCATTGGGCTGGACTCACACGCAACCGTGCTCCAGACCGAGCTAGCTGCCCTAAGGGCCTGCGCCAGGATGATCCTGGAGAGGGGGGACAAGGGCAAAAAGATCTTCATCTACTCAGATAGCAAGCGCGCGCTGAGAGCAATACTCAGGTATGAGTGTTGTTCTAAGCTGGTGAGTGAATGCGTCGAGCTGATGGAGGAAATTGCCGTAAATAATCGGCTCGAGGTGGCCTGGATTCCGGGACACGCTGGCATCAAAGGCAACGAAAAAGCCGATGAGCTAGCAAAGAACGGTAGTTGCAGGGGCTTTCAGGGAGAGGTGGAGCACGTAGGCGTGCACACCGATTTTGTGAAGGACCTGGTCAAGGAACGTGCGGATAGGAGGATCGTGGAGAGATGGGACTCGGAGACGGGTGCCAAGCACACGAAATCCCTCCTAGGAGAACCCACTAGGAAGTTGGCAGAGACCCTGTTGGGCCTAAACAGGGTTAAGCTCCGTACTATGGTGGGGCTTATCACTGGACACTGGCCCCTGGCTCTGTACTTATCAAGGATAGGCAAGGGGACTGACCCCCTATGCAAAAGATGCGGGCTGACAGAGGAGGATCCTCTTCACCTATGCACAAGATGCAGCGGACTCGATGAAGCCAGATGGAATGTCTTCGGGTCTACTTGCATAGATATACATGTCGACAGGGACGGGATCAAGGGGCTCTATGAGTTAGCTCGTAGGGCACAAATACTCGATACCAGCGACTAGACGGCTGCCTGAGGGCAGGGTGTAAAATGGCCGAGAGGCTGATTGCACCTCCGGACAGGACCGTCTAAATATGATAAGTGATAAGTGAATAATAATAATAATAATAATAATAATAATAATAATAATAATAATAATAATAATAATAATAATAATAATAATAATAATAATAATAATAATAATAATAATAATAATAATAATAATAATAATAATAATAATAATAATAATAATAATAATAATAATAATAATAATAATAATAATAATAATAATAATAATAATAATAATAATAATAATAATAATAATAATAATAATAATAATAATAATAATAATAATAATAATAATAATAATAATAATAATAATAATAATAATAATAATAATAATAATAATAATAATAATAATAATAATAATAATAATAATAATAATAATAATAATAATAATAATAATAATAATAATAATAATAATAATAATAATAATAATAATAATAATAATAATAATAATAATAATAATAATAATAATAATAATAATAATAATAATAATAATAATAATAATAATAATAATAATAATAATAATAATAATAATAATAATAATAATAATAATAATAATAATAATAATAATAATAATAATAATAATAATAATAATAATAATAATAAATAATAATAATAGTAAATAATAGGAATAATAATAATAGTGAAATAATTATACTATTATTGTAATGAGAGGGGGTGGGGGGTTGCACCATGTGCGGGTCTTGGAGAAATGTCTCCGCAGGGGTGGGTCAGTCGACGCAGGGGGTGATTCTGAGTCGATCTGGACCTATGAAAATCGACCCCATTTTTCCACCCTCACTACCCCATTTCCAAGGTGGCCGGCGAGGTGATTAAAAAATATTTCTACATGTAGGATTCGAAAAGTCAAAGGAGTGGTGGAGGAAAAAATGAACACAGCTGGGTAAACTGAGTGCACGGCGAAAAAAAGGGGATTTGAGGGTTCGATGAGGGTGTCAGGGTGCAATGAGGGGTTGATGGTGGGATCACTGCATTGGGATAAATTGGAGGGTGGGATGGAGGAGATGAGGTTACATAACGGGACACAAACAAAACAAGAATTTTTTAATAATTTCTTTATTTTCCTATGTATATATTATAAACAGTTTCAGCTTTGTTCTTTTTCCCCCCTCTTCTGCCTCCTCTTGTCTGGCCGCTGTTGCGGCCTCCGGATCGGCCTCTGTGGGGGATTCTGGAGCCTCTGTTGCCTCTCTGCTAAAGACAAAATAAATGAAAAGTGGTGTAAAATACATAATACGGAGGCAATATTTTTGTTTACCTTTGGTGGTTTCATGGCTGGGTGTGGCATCCTGCTCCGAATAGGTCCTGGCACCACACGGCCAAACCCATATGGGCCAGCCATCACAGGAGCTGGCCCGTATGGGCCCATCCCATAAGGTGCTGGTCCGTATGGGCCCATCCCATACGGAGCTGGCCCGTAATGGCCCATCCCATACGGAGCTGGCCCGTAGTGGCCCATCCCATACGGAGCTGGCCCGTAATGGCCAACCATGTAAGGGCCTGGTGTGTGGTGGTCAGTCACGTAGGGCCCTATTCCAATGGGGCATGCTGAATTGGGGACATCTGGGTCCCTTCCTGCTCCGCCCAGATTAATGGCTGAGACGTCAGCTGGGCCATGCTCGCCATTGTGGGGATGTTCCTCATTGTCACGCTCCCCGCGTGGTGGTGATGGTGGGGGTGGTGGTGGTGGGGGTGGTGGTGGTGGGATTGGAGCTGGTGGGAGTGGTGAGGGTGGTAATGGTGGTGACAGCGGCGGGGGTGGGCCACGAGGAAGAGGAGGAAAAATATAATGCGGCGGAAGAAGAGAAGACGGAGAGGGTAAAGGAGGAAAAGTGGAAAGAGATGATCCTTCGTTTTTTTCTGAAATAAAAAAGGTTCGTAATTAGCTCATTGCAAAAAGTGGGTCATGCCTAACATTATTCAACACTAATAAGCGTGAATCATGTTGAGAATAACTCATTTCTTTGCAATGATTGACTGTAGATTATTTTTTTCATCCCAATTACAACCAAATAAATGGTGGCTTTTCCCGTCACGTGGTACAAGTAAGGGGGTTTTACTTCGGATATTTTCCGGATATTTCCCTGTTTGTTGCTAAGCAATGAAAATACTCGATTAACAATTTGTACGCGTTTCAAACCCCAAAACTGTCATTACAAAAAATCAAGTTCAAAGACTTTACCTCGACATGAGCAAATTTGGAGGAGAATCCTTGGAGATTACTGGAGAATAATCCACTCGTAGGAATAAATTACTCCACATGATTTACTATTGAAATAGAAAATAGAAACTAGTTTTGCCTCGAATATTGGCCAAAAAAATCCATTGCAGCATCTTATTGCCAAAAGTGGATTATTCTCAACATGATTTATGTTTATTTCTGATGAACTATGTTGACAACAATACACTTTTTTAGGTTATCTACTGTCTTCTTGTTTGGAGGTAGGTATGGATAAATGAAGGTCAATGTGCAACTTGCAGAGTACATTTTGAAACTATCAACACTGAAAGTAGCAAATTGACGTTCATTACTTGATGAATATTTCACCAGCAAAGGTGTTATATTTGATAGAACAAAAATCACTTACCTGCCATTTCTTTTCGCGATATGCTTGTGGGCGTTATCCAACTTATTGTGAATGGATGATGGGCAGTCCTGGTAATAATCACATGGGAAACGGCACGCCATCGTGTGGATTATTACTATCGATTATTGATAACGAGCGCCGGTAAATCTCCAATCCGCTTGTTCCAAGTTTGAACAATGGCGGCTGCATTCTACTATTATTGTTATCGCGAGTGAAGGTGCTTGTGCCCGTACAAAAAAAAAAAAAACAATGAAAAGAAAACGGAATGATAATCCTAATGGAAAGGGGCAATTACGATTATCGGCAAAGAGACGAAAACGGGGGCCCAAAAGGTAAGTGAAATTATAATAATGTATTTTGAAAATATAGCCATTCAATTCCGTTGCCTTTCTTTTTTTTTCTGGGAAGAATTTTACTCTTCCAATATAAAATTGATGTTGGTTTTTCCCTATAAAAGTTGGCAGGAAAAAATGCTTTAGAGTAAATCCTCTAGTGTAGAGGATTTCCTCTGGAGCATCCCTTTCTGGCAACCTGAATATTATAATTCTTGAGGAAATCCTCTAGAGTCACCCATTGCAAAATATGGGTTTTTTTCAACATGAATCACCATGCATCAACATTCATCACGTTGAGAATAACCCACTATTTTCAACGACTTATTCTAACAATCTAATAACAGAAGGAGCACCTGGACTCAGGTTTTTTTTTTCAAATTCGTCACAGACATTGTCTGCAGTTGCTCCTTGTCAAAAGTGAGTTATTTTCAACATGGTCCTTGTTTACCCATGTTGAGAAAAACCCATATTTTGCCATGAGTAACTCTGGAGGATTTACTCTAACAATATAATGTTGACATGGGATTTGTTGAGAAGGGTTGGCAGGAAAAAATGCTTTAGAGTAAATCCCCTAGTGTAGAGGATTTCCTCTGGAGCATCCCTTTCTGGCAACCTGAATATTATAATTCTTGAGGAAATGCTCTAGAGTCACCCATTGCAAAATATGGGTTTTTCTCAACATGGGTAAACAAGGACCATGTTGAAAATAACTCACTTTTGACAAGGAACAACTGCAGACAATGTCTGTGACGAATTTGAAAAAAAAACGTGAGTCCAGGTGCTCCTTCTGTTATTAGATTGTTAGAATAACTCGTTGAAAATAGTGGGTTATTCTCAACGTGATGAATGTTGATGCATGGTGATTCATATTGAGAAAAACCCATAATTTGCAATGGGTGACTCTAGAGGATTTCCTCAAGAATTATAATATTCAGGTTGCCAGAAAGGGATGCTCCACAGGAAATCCTCTACACTAGAGGATTTACTCTAAAGCATTTTTTCCTGCCAACCCTTCTCAACAAATCCCAAGTCAATATTATATTGTTAGAGTAAATCCTCCAGAGTTACTCATGGCAAAATATGGGTTTTTCTCAACATGAATCACCATGCATCAACAATCATCACGTTGAGAATAACCCACTATTTTCAACGAGTTATTCTAACAATCTAATAACAGAAGGAGCACTTGGACTCACGTTTTTTTTTCAAATTCGTCACAGACATTGTCTGCAGTTGTTCCTTGTCAAAAGTGAGTTATTTTCAACATGATCCTTGTTTACCCATGTTGAGAAAAACCCATATTTTGCAATGGGTGACTCTAGAGGATTTCCTCAAGAATTATAATATTCAGGTTGCCAGAAAGGGATGCTCCAGAGGAAATCCTCTACACTGTAGAGGATTTATTCCATTGTATTTTTTTTCTGGCAACTGTTATAGGGAAAAACCAATATCAATTTTATATTTCATATTCAGCAATGATGAACTCCAGGGGCTTTACTCTTGGAATATAACATTGACATTGGTTTTTTTCCATAACAGCTGCCAAAAAAAATACATTGCAATAAATCGTCTACAGTGTAGAGGATTTACTATTTCAAACATTCCTATGTGGCAACTCCTATACGAGAAACCCATGTCAACTTTATATTTCAAGAGTGAAGCCCCTACAGTTTTTCATTGTAAAACATGGGTTATTGTCAACATGAGTAAACAGGAATCATGTTGACAATAATTCACGAATTGTAATGGGCAACTCTATAGCATTTTTTTGACGAATATTGAAACAAGCCATGGCTTCATGTGCTTCTTCGATTGTTAATCTCCTACAATAACTCGCTACAAATAGTGAATTATTCTCAACGTGATTGATGTTTATTTATGTTGGGTATAACCCAGGTTTCGCAATGAGGTACTCTACAGTATTGACTCTTAAAATATACCGTTGGCATTGGTTTTTTTTCTAAAAGTCGGCGGAAAAAATCCTTTACAATAAATCCTCCAGAGCTTTGAGGATTAATTATACAGCATTTATGTCGAGCACCTTTTCTCATGTTCACGATCCATGAGTGTGAGCAGGCTCCTTTCTGTAGTAAGTACTGGGTCCATACCGCGCGCGCGAAAATTAGCGCTGAAACGCACGAAATGAACCACAATATAAATCTATGTGATTTATCGATATATTATATATGAAAACCGACCAGAAACGGATTTAATTTCTTAATCCAATGTAAAATTTCATGGTATAGGTTTTGTTGAATATAATAGTAAAAATTAGAGTCTCCCAGCCCTTGAGGTAAACTGAGCAGTATGAGGGGGGATTTGGAGGCGGGGTTTTTTTCTTCTGCCTCTTTCTTGCACGTATGGCATGAAAGACAGAAGTGAATAGACTCAGCAATAGACTGAAGACGTTTGACTGGTATAATCAATAATTCGGAAGGGTAATAACTTTCGTGCGCATTTCAGTAATTTTTGATGCGCAATATGAATAATATTTGCTCGAATTGTGTGGATAGCAACTATAAGAATAATAATAATTGTCATCATTCTTATGGATTATTTATGTCTTTGTCTATACAAATTTTGAGAAATGTATAGACAATTTTTCCTTTGTCGTGCGAAAATTACCAAACCGAAGACAAAATTTACTTTGCGCGTGATAAATTTAATTATGTAACAGCAATTTGTTTCGAAATTTCGGAGAAAAATGAGACGAAACATTTTTCTTATACCCGTTTATCCTTCAGGAAGGTTAGTTTTTACAGAATATTCCCCTTTGTGAAAGAATATTCATATATCCTTTTGAAGAACACTTATTTTTCTTCAATGTGGTATATCATACATCTGATGTGACAGAATTGTCATCAAGTTATTGCAAAATCACAGTTCGTAACCAAGAATTCAACAAAGATAACATAGCGTAGCATCACTGAATTTTTTTAGGCGCCGAAACGTGTTCCGGAACGCAAATAAGCCGGAACTGGGCCAGGGAATCAATGCGGCCGACGGTGCAGGAGGCGTCGGAAGAAGCATCGCTGACGATGGGAACGAGGAAGCACGTGAGGAGGTAAGTATGAACATTTATCAGCATGATTCACGCCCACAGAGCAGCATACACCATAATTCCGGTATATTATCGGGTGCTGATGCTGCGGCCATCCTTACTGCATCGCAGCGAAGCTCGTCAGGATCTGATTGTCCTGGATTTCGTTATGTCCATGAGAACGCTGCGCATCATGGATGGATCCAAACAGCCATAGTTGCCATCAACGGTGAAAGTTCATCACAACGGCGATCACAACCAAGTTGTTCGGGCTCGGATTGTCCCGCCTTCGCCACGCCTCATGCGAACTCCGTGCATCGCGCATGGATCGAATCGACGATAGCCACTGGGGATGGGACCAACTCACCAGTACGGCCACCGCAGCAGAGTTCAACCGAATTGAATTGTCCCGCATCGGAAATCGTGGACCCTACCGCTCAGCTCCGCAGTTTATTATCGGCCAATACTTCTACGACATCCGCATCATTGCCCAGTCAGAATTCACTGTTTCGTGACTCTTTTTTAAACAACTTGACTGAAGGAAATTTGATAGGCCATCAATCCGACGAATCGATTCAGCAGCATGACAGTCAGAGTAGCACTAGTCAGTCATCAAGGAGAGGCCTAATGGAGACGAACACCGCAGAAACTCTTCAACCTTTACCCACTTTGTAACGAGATTTTCTCGTTACGGGTTGAAATCCCCTTAAAGAGATATCTCAATGAATAATCATATGAGAAGAGACATCTAACAGTGGTTGAATAAACCCGAGATGAAAGAATAGAGAACCACGAACCAATGAAAGACATAGAGGCGTACGGTTGGGTGAAACCGTGCACTCGATAGTCTGGAGGACGTTAATAGACTTTCGCCGTAGTAGAGCTCGCCCAGCTGTGTTTAGGGGAAAATGGCCCGACGTACTGGGATTCCAGATGGGCGACTCTATAGGCTATGTCGGGGTAGCCTAGGGTAAAATGTAGTACCAGTGTTTAAAGTCTGGTCCCTCCGTGATCCCGTCGAGTTGATTGGTGGGATAGGGTAACGGAATGACCTATCGCCGCTGAGATATTCAGACTAGGAGGCAACCGCCCTAGGAGATCTCGGGTCAGTCGAGAACGGACGCTCGAAGTGAGAGGTTCGGAAAGACTTCTCCCGAGTATGATGTGGCACAATGGCTTGTAAAGGCCTCGGAAAGGGGGCGAGAGTCCCACGTCGTCAGGTGAAGAACCGCTGATGGCGAGCGAAGGGGAATGCCCTGCATTCCCCCCCTAAGAAATAAGAGTTTCTCGGAACTCTAAGTGACGACTTTGTTGTTTCCGGGGTTATCCGGCTCGGCGAAACAAATGTCGAGCATGTGGACCCGTGGGTCTGGAGTAGAAGTGATCCTCCTGTCGACCCGGCCATATGCCGATGTTCGAGTACCCGGAGACGGTGACTCGCGATGACTGAAGCGGTAACTGGTGGTTGAAAGTGTGGGTGATCAGGAGTAGGTAACAGTGTTCTGCTCTGGTTTAGAGCAGCCTTTCGACGTCCCAGGCTCTGAGGAGTCCCAGCTGATTCGCAGTGAATTCTTGAATCCTCCAGGACTGAAAAGTCCTGGGGAAGAAGGCTGGAGGAGCTGAGAGGTTTCTCCAGGAAAAGAGGAATTTTCATTCCTAACGGACTGCCGCTGTAAAGTGTGTGACGCCGCCCGAAATACCGGCGGTTGTTAAGTAAAGAGAATACTCCAGGTGGACCTCGCCCACTCTACCGTATCACGCTGACGTTAGCTGGGCAATTCATTGTCCGGCCACAAAAGTCCTCTGGGTAGACGATATTTCCCCAGAGGCCGGTTTTCGTTGAACCTCCCGTGAAGGTTTGGCTGGCGCCCAATAAAAGAGCGATAGAGACGGCTCTAGAACGTTTGGAATTTTCGCTGGGCGAAAGCCCCAGCAAAATCTCCTTACAAAATGGCGCCCAA
The DNA here is from genome assembly GCF_034640455.1 of Diachasmimorpha longicaudata. Taxonomy (NCBI): domain Eukaryota; kingdom Metazoa; phylum Arthropoda; class Insecta; order Hymenoptera; family Braconidae; genus Diachasmimorpha; species Diachasmimorpha longicaudata. The sequence continues at coordinate 41,471 of NC_087243.1, forward strand.
CGTGGGGCCACGCCAATGGAGTAAATGAATGCCCCAGAAATGGGTGAGTGAAAATTATCTGCAAAGATAATCTGAGGTTTTTTTTTCCCTCTCCTCAAGAGTAGCCGAATTTCCGGGTTTTCCGAAAAGGAAAATGGACATTCGGGACGAATTTTCGATCGTGAGGAAGTTGCCCTGAACCTCATGTTTTGTCTCCTCGTCACCCCGGGGAGGCAGGCACGGGGGGGAGGAAAAATTTTTCTTACGAAAGAAATTCTAAGTTATCGATTTCTCGCTTGGGAGGGGTTAATCTTGACACGCTGAGCGCTGTGCTTCCCGTCACCCAGGGAAGGATGGCCTCGGGTGCGGGAGGGGCCCCCTCAACCGTGATAAATCGAGAAGGAATGTGGAATTCCGAAATTCTGACCAATAGAATTTGGGGACCTTGAAATGAGAGTTATTTTGGGAACAAAATAACATCGATTTGTCATTGGGGCGAGAAGTTTTCACCGCGATCTCGGGTGTTTTTCTTCTCTCCGCCACAAGCGCCATCTTTTCGGATGCCCTGAAGCATGCTCTGTCAAAACGTCCCTTGAGCGAAATCTCGCTAGCGGCAACGATTGGGCTGTTATGGGCCTCCGAAGAGAAAGGATTCGAAAGGATCCAGGCACGAACGGTTGAACAAAATTCTCGGTAGAGATGTTCAAAAGGGATTTTCCGCAAAGGAATAATCGGGAGAGCCGAGAGACACCGCAGGAATTCTGAAAAAGAATTTTTCGTACCTCGGAGAAGGAATATTTTTGGAAAAGGAAATATTTCAAAGGTTTTTTTGGTCGGAGAAGATCCTTTCCGTTGTTCTGGGAGGTATTCCTCGCAAAATAAGACGGAGAGGGGCCCTCGGACACGCGGTGTATCCTTTTTCGAGCGGAAAAGCCGAAAGAATAAGTGGAAAGGGGTAAGAATTGTGAAAAACAATTCAAAAACCCCGAAAAACACTCTTCACCAGGTCGGTAATGAAAGTCACTTCGAAAGAAGGCAATTTACGGGCTGAAGGGATAAAAGGGAACGGACTTACCGACCGGGGAGGTCGGGAGTCCTAAATCGGTCCGCGAGAGGCGCCACGTCCTGGGTATCTCGCGAAGGAATTGGAATACCTTGATTGATTGTCAGTCATAAGGATTTCAAAAGGACCGCCTAAATATGCAAATTTAGGTCAAGGATCACTAGGGGGACACGGATGATTAATTTAATCGACACCCGCCTTTAATCCCCCCACTCTGACACCTGTCGAATCCCCGAGATTGGCCACGAGGAGCGTCCTTTTACGTTCTGACCGCTGACACGTGCAGACGTAATTTTCCAACGCTCCCCCGAAATTATTCAGTGCACGTGGTGTGAATAATTCCAGTGCAGATAAAATGGAAAATAAACCGGAGGAAAAGGCGGTGGATACTGCCGAGGATACCCAGCCAGGTAAGTGTGTAACTCCAGGGTCAGAAATTGACCCTTTCGAGGGATTGACACCCGTACGGGTGAACAATGAACAGCCCCCGGAGATAACCCGACATTTACTTGCAGATCGGGAATCCTCGGATCAGGCGAGTAGGGAGTTGGATGCAATTCTCGCACTCCACAACGACGTCGGGCTGAATTTTATTCAACCCGACACACTGGACCTCGGCGTGGAGCCGATGGAGGTGGAGGAGGGATCAGTGGTACACACTGGGATCCCAACCTCTCCACCAAAGGAGGTTCCTCGGGTGAAAGACCCCGAGACCGCCACAAAAGCTCGGGTGGAAGACCCCGAGGCGGGAAAAGCCAAGGAAAAGGCCGAACAGAAGGCTTTGGCGAGGAGTCTCGCGGCAATTCTGTCGGAGAACCCCGAGTTGATGGCTGCTGTCCTCAAACAGTTGCCAAAGGTCAACCCGGGGCCCTCCACGTGTGGTGTGTCGCGTCCCCCTCTCCAAAGCAGGACCAAGAAGGAGGGTGCAATACCCCTCAACCCCTTCGTGAGGGCTCGCGGGCGAGATACCCCCGTGAAACCTCCTCCAAAGAGGATGATACCCACCCCCCCTGGACCGTGCCCCAAGGACGAGGCGACAAAAGCCTCAACTAAGGAGGGAAAGAAGGGTTTCAGGGTGAAAACCCCTGGCCAAAATGTTCCCAGGGTTGCGGCAAAGCCAGTGAGACTCGATTTGTCGCAACAGGAGGGTGAAGGACCTACAAGGGCGGTTGGGGTGAAAATCCCCAAACGTAAGGCCCCGGGAGGCGAGAGGATGGAGCAACTCTCCCCTCTCGTCGACGACACCCACCAGGAGACAGAAGGGAGCGGTGAGGTCCCTCGACTTCCTGCTCCAGCACGGCTGTGCTGGAACTGCAGGAGGGGAGGGCACAGGGACAGAGAGTGTCCTGAGCCCTACAGGCCTCACTGTCGAAAGTGTGGTCGGCCTTGCCCGGGACCGTATTGCCATCGGTGCAACGCCGAACACGAGGCCCTGGGCAAATGGTGTCCCCAGATCGGGCAGTTCGTGCCTCGCCCAATCCTGGACACCCTTCGCCAACAGTCCAGGCACGAAATGCGGGCTGAGAGACAGGCCAGAAGATATGAGGAGGAGAGACCCTCCCCATGTAGCGGACTCACCACATAAATAACTCATTCGATAATGAAAACATAATACATAGTTTATTATTACAATGATTAATTACAATATTAAAGATTTGGAGTGTCGCGTGTCAGAGGCGAAATATTACTAATGATCTAGAACGATCGAATCCCGGAATTTGGCAGGTGATTTTGCCGGGAGTGGGGATAATCCGGTGAGGAATTTCGTCGAACCATCGAAAGAATAACAACACCAGGAGTGAGAGTCGTATCGTCTCACTCTGACGGTGTTGATGATGTAGCTGGCGCTACATGGCTCCCCTGTTTGATAAAGTGGCCATGGTTATAAAAAAAATCTGTAACAGAAAAGAAAAAGTATAGCGGTGCAAACGAGAGATAGCTGCGTTGGCTATCTTGGTCGCCTTGGACGGCTAAAGGTTACTCGCTTGCGTTTGGCCTGGGTGTTTGATACGGCTGAGTTGGTCGCTGTGCTGGTGGACGGCTGAGGTTCGTCTCGACCTTGCTGTTGTTGTGGCTCTGGAGGCTGACCTAGCACCTGGTCTAAATCCTCTGGCAGGACGTACGCCGGCTTCAGTCGGTCGATTGAGATTGGGACGCTCTGATACTCCCCGAATCCTCCGGTACGGAAGTGGACCTTGTAGAATTTCTCATGTCTGCTGATCACTTTGAATGGGCCAGAGTAAGGCGATCCAAAAGCCCTACGGACTTGGTCATTCCGGACGAAGACATGAGAGCAAGTTGCCAGGTCCTTGAAGACGAAGGTCTGTCTGCTTCCGTGACGAGATGTTTGTTGGGGTGCCATGGTGCGGAGGCGCTTTTTCAGGTTTCCGACAAAGTCTGAAGCTTGAGACTGATCGGCTGAAGGAGCTAGAAATTCGCCTGGGAGTCTCAGTGGTTCGCCATAAACCATCTCGGCTGGTGTGGTGGAGATATCTTCCTTCCAAGCGTTTCGTAGGCCCAGCAAGACGATTGGGACGGCGTCGTACCATTCGTTTCCGTGGCAGTGTATGGCGGCTTTTAGTTGGCGGTGGAGTCGTTCGACTAAGCCGTTTGACTGCGGGTGGTATGGTGTTGTCATCAGTCGATGGTTGCCCAATAGCTCCGAGAGCTTCTGGAAGGTGTCTGAGAAGAATTGACCGCCTCGGTCAGACGTGATCCTCAGTGGTACTCCATGTCGAGATATCCAGTGGTACAGCAGAGCTTGAGCGACTGTGTTGAGGCTCGAGTCGATGAGCGGTACTGCTTCTGGATACCTGGTGAAACGGTCGACGATTGTTAAGCACCATCTATGGCCCTTCGATGGCGGCAGCGAAATAAGATCGATGTGAATGTGCTCGAACCGTTGCGATGGAAGTTGGATACTTCCGAGCGGGGTTGCACAGTGTCGAGTCACCTTATTTCGCTGACACTCAAGACAGTGTTGCGCCCATTTGCCGCAGTCCTTCTGGATCGCAGGCCAGACGTATCTAGTTGATACAAGTTTCTTTGAGCCCCTCTTTCCTGGGTGTGCCAACGAGTGCAGGGAAGTGAACACCCGCTTCCGTAGGGGCTGAGGGACGAATGGCCGTACTGACTGTGATGAAACATCACAGTATAGTGTGGTGTCCAGCTCAGGAAAATGGACTCTCTGGAGTCGTAGGCCGCCTTCCTCTCGTTGAATTATGTGTTGAAGCTCCTCGTTTTGCCGTTGTGCTTGTGCCATTTCTTCGGTCGAAACAACTGCTGAGACGGCTTCAATTCGAGAGAGAGTATCGGCGACGATGTTATCGGCTCCCGCTACGTGACGTATGTCGGTCGAGAATTGCGCGATGAAATCTAGCCGTGTGAACTGCCATGGAGTTGCTCGTTCTGGCTTCTGGGCGAAGGCATGCGTCAAGGGCTTGTGGTCCGTAAACATTACGATGTGACGACCCTCAAAAATGTGCCTGAAATGCCTGGTAGCTTCATATATCGCGTGCAATTCTCGATCGTACGTCGAGTGCTTGATTGCTGAACCCGATAGCTTTTTGCTGAAGAAAGCTATCGGCTGCCAAGATCCTTGATTACGCTGTTGGAGGACCGCTCCGATGGCGTGGTCTGATGCGTCACTAAATATTGCCCACTCTGCCTCGATGTTCGGGTGTGACAGCAGAGTGGCGTTAGCAAGGGCTTGCTTGGCATCTTGGAAAGCTTGGTCCAGCTCTGTGGTCCACTCTACCGGATGAGAGCCCTTTAGGTCCGGGCCTTGTAAACGGCGAGTCAGTGGAGAAAGGATCTCGGCGGCTCCCTTAATATATCTACGATAAAAATTAAGGGTGCCGAGGAATCTCCTGAGGGCTTTAACCGTAGCTGGCCGTGGGAACTCTCTTATTGCTGCGACTCTGTCCTGAGGAGGCCTGATTCCTTCTGCTGAAATTAGATGACCGAGAAATATGACTTCAGGCTTACCGAACACTGACTTCGCAACGTTGACGACGAGGCCGAACTCTTGCAGTTTGGCGAAGAGAGCTCGGAGATGATCCCGGTGCTCGGCAGGGTCTGTGGAGAAAACCAAGATGTCGTCGATGTAGGCGTACGTGAATGGTAGTTCTCGGGTGACCTCGTCGATCAAACGTTGGAAAGTCTGGGCGGCGTTCCGGAGACCGAAGGTCATAAAAGGGAACTCGTAGAGCCCAAACGGTGTGATAATAGCCGTTTTCTCGATGTCATCAGCTGCGACAGGAATTTGATTGAAGGCCTTCACTCGGTCGATCGTGGAGAATATCGTCGTTCCATGGAGGTTAGCCGAGAAATCCTCGATGTACCGTATAGGGTACTTGTCGGGGACTGTTCTCGCGTTTAGTGGGCGATAATCTCCGCACGGTCTCCATTCTCCGTTTTTCTTAGGAGCCATATGGAGTGGACTAGACCAGGGGCTCTTTCAAGGTCTAGCGGTGCCGATCTGTACCATCTTCGTGAATTCCGCCTTTGCCAGCTTCAGCTTGTCTGGAAGCAGGCGGCGGAACCTGCAGGAAACCGGTGGACCAGGTGACGTCTTGATGTAGTGTTTCGTCTGGTGTGCTGTGGCTTTCAGTTTTCCATCAGGGCGAGTGATCGCCGGGAATTCTTTTAGGATTTCCGTCCACTCCGAGGTACTGGTTGCTTGGAGTGTTTTGATGGAGCAACAGGCTACGTCCTTGAGAGATCCTGTGACCTTGAGTCCGGTAGACTGATCGATGAGCACGCCCTCATGTAGATCAGGTACCAGATGGTAATGGTACAAGAAATCTGCCCCGATGATTGGCCGTGAGACGTTGGCTTCAATGAATCGCCAAGGGAAATCTCTGCGAAGACCAAGGTCAGGGTTCAGTAGAACGTATCCGTAGGTGTTGATCACTGAGCCGTTTGCAGCGAACAATTGGTACTCTGCTGGTTTGGATCTTGTGTGGTGCCGTCTGGACGGTATGACTGACGAGTCTGAGCCAGTGTCGATCAGGAACTCAAGGGTCGACTTGACGTCCCTGATAATCAGACGGCGAGAAGCTAAGTGAGAGTCAGTCTCCGCCATCACTGACCCCCGTTGGCGTTTCCCTCACGCTTGCAACCTGGAATACACTTCTTTGCTTGCTTACCGAATTTCCTGTGGTACCAGCAGACACCGGTGTTGTTGGGAAGCCTGTTCCGTGAAGTGCTGCGGGAACGGTTTTCGGAAGCTTTGGTGCTTGGCCTGGATGTCGTGGCTTTCAGTTGTCGGACAGAAGCTTGGAGAGCTGCAATTTGTCTGGACAGTGCGGCTATCTCCGACTCTTGTGACGTAGGCGTCGGCGTGTGTGCCACGGCATTGACCATGGGTGCTGATCCCGGGCTGAAGATTTCGTTCAGTCTGTCGGCTCGTTCAGCGAGCTTCGTCAGGTCGGTGCCCTCGTCCTCTGAGAGAAAAGCTTCCATCTGATTTGGCAGGTGCGAAAGCCATTTCGACTTGAGGACGTCTTCGCCGATCCCTGGGACTAGACTCCTGAGATGCCGTAGGTGTGCAGAAGGAGTGCGACTGCCAAGGGATTCCTTGTCCAAAAGCTGACGCATTCTGGCCTCTTGCGAGCTTGTGAAACGTGAGATCAGCGCGTGCTTTAGCTTCTGGTAGGGTGTGTCAGTGGGTATCGGGTCAATGACGTCACTGACCTCCTTGCAGATGTTGGTGTCTATTGAGGCAACGATCCTGTTGAATTTGTCACGTTCGGTGACGATTCCAGCGATCGCGAAGTTCGCCTCCATCTGCGTGAACCATATTCTGGGCGAGTCGACGCTGAATGCGGGTGGTCGAAGTGACGATGAAAACGAACCCTCGGTCATCCTGGTAGGCGGGGGTGTGATGTTTTCTGGAAGCACTGGACCGGGCATTACACGCGCGCGAGGAAGTACAATGGAGAGATTCGGCACTTAAATTCACTTGACGCCCTAAATGAGTAATGTATTTTGAAAAAAAAACACTAATTTTAAATGTTTAAAATGTCAAATTGCGTAATTTTCGTCCGTCGGTTTTTAACAAAGTATTTTCGCGCAGGGAAATAATTGTCTTCCCGGAAAAATATTGTCGCGCGGGGAAAATATTGACCGACGGAGATGTGTTGACACGCGGGACAAATATTGCCCTCCCGAAAAGAAATTGACCGCGCGGAGTAAGTATTGACGTGCTGTGTAAGTGTTGACGCGCCGGAGAAGTACTGTCCGCACGGGACAGTATTGGTTGCGTGGCGAAAGAATTGACCGAAATTTCGGTTGAGCGTCTTGCTTTACAATTGTTTTTTTCTTTTTGCCACTCACTAAAAATCACTAGCACTGTGCCTGGGGCACGTTAGTTTACTATTTTGTGGTTTAGTTGGTCCCGGTTATTTAAATGTGTCCGCCGTTGAGATTTAACACAAAAGAATTTTTTTTTTTGCGAGCACGTGCGCGGTTAAATATTAATTTAGAAAAATGATTATTATTCACTTGACGGGGTTATTCACTCGTCGGGGTCACCAATTATGTAGCGGACTCACCACATAAATAACTCATTCGATAATGAAAACATAATACATAGTTTATTATTACAATGATTAATTACAATATTAAAGATTTGGAGTGTCGCGTGTCAGAGGCGAAATATTACTAATGATCTAGAACGATCGAATCCCGGAATTTGGCAGGTGATTTTGCCGGGAGTGGGGATAATCCGGTGAGGAATTTCGTCGAACCATCGAAAGAATAACAACACCAGGAGTGAGAGTCGTATCGTCTCACTCTGACGGTGTTGATGATGTAGCTGGCGCTACACCCATACGGAAAGAGGGGTGAAAGACCCCCAATGAGGCCGAAGATGCCACCTCGTCCAACAGGTGGTCAGCCATACGTGGCCACGGGCGAAAGGCTCGTGGTACAGAGGCAGGAAAGGGAAGAAAGAAACCCTTTTCACGGCAGAGGTAAACCAGCCCCTCAGCTCCAGGACAGAGTAGAGAGGTACTCTGAGGGGAGGGAGTGGAGGAGAAGGCCCACCAAAGTCCGGAGGAAGGAGCGAAGGGACAAGCTCCGAGCAGCCGGTCTCTTGGTGAGAAAAGGGGAGGAACCCTTGGGTGAAAACCCCAAGGACGACGAGGTCGAGGCCGAGGAGACGGCTATGGGAGAGGCCAAATTATGGGCCGAAATGGAGGAAGAGGATTCCACCTGAAATCCTCTTCCAAGCCATTAGGTTTTTTTTTTTTTTGAGGGGAAAAATTTTTTTTGGATGCCTTGTGTTCCCCGGATTTTTTTTTGATCCATGCTGAAATGGGAAATCAAGTCTGAAAGATGACTGTAAGTATTTCCCGACCCTTGAAAGGGTGAAAGAAACGCCCAATACAGATAGGCGAAAGGGAAAATTGGAGTGAAAAACTCCAAAACCCAAAACACACCACAGTTGCATGCGTAGATCGGGTCGTAGGCGCCATCTAGCGTCTCCCCGATAATAGAACCAACCGTCGATCCACTCCGACAGTTGGACGGTCGTCGGTAAGGTAGATACCAGCCTCACCAGAGGGCGATAAGTTACCGACATCGGAAAACAAAAAAAAATCCGAGAGATGGCGCCACCTCAGTTGAATTAACACTGAAATCGGTGGGAACGAAAATTCGAATGAGAAAAATTCAAAAATTGCCGCTGAAAAGTGGGAATAAGCAAAATCTCATAGAAAAAAGATATTAAAGGTTGAAAATGAGTGAAAAACCCATAGAAAACCACAAAATATCAAAGAACCGTCCGAAAAGACGCGAATTAAAGAGGGCAGCACCGCAAAAACAGGAAAAGAGCCCGAAAAATCGCTAGTAGAGAGAAATAAAACTCACTAGAGGACTCAGGCAATCGATTGAAGAAATTATCGACAGGAAAGAAAATACCTAGACCCTCTAGCGCTAGCCGCCAACCTAAAATAGGGAGCGCTGCACACTAGATGTGGTCGAAAAGAGTAGGGATGGCCCCCACTCTTAGGAAAGGGGTATAAAACAGCTGCAGAGCTAACAAACGGCCTATTCGAGCCGCGGTTGAGGTGTGCAGAACACCTCTCCATGCCTAGTCAGCTGAAAAATGCCGACTAAAAAAGAGCTGAACAAGCAAATACACGATGAGGAGGAGGACGAAGAGACCTCCGAACAAGAGATTCACGCCCAAAACTCGGGGGAAGATTCCGACAGAGGGGCGAAGGAAAAGAAAAACAAGAGCACAACAAAAAGTGCTGGAAAAGGGGACTTGGAACTGAAAAAAGTTCCTACATCCCAAGAAGCAGAGGGGGGAGGAATCCCCTCTGGACAGGAAGGGGGTAAGAAATCGATCAGCCCGGCAATGACGGATTGGACTCTCCCCTTACCCACGAGAGGGGTGATATCCGGGGAAGACGAATTTTTCACCCCCAAGAACACGCCAGAAGCAGAGATGGAGAATCTCACGACGCGACTGGCGACGCTAAAAGCCTTCGCCGAGGAGGCAAAGCGGCTAGAGGATCAGCTCCTGACATCAGGACTGATCGGCGCTGCTGCCGCTCCCCGTAGACCAGTGGGGAGACCAAAAGGCAGCAAGAACGCCAGCAGAAATGCTAGCGGAGCGACGACACCAACGGGAGGAATTCCGGGTGTCAAAGTCACTGGTGCGACGCCAACACCAGAAGAAATCCTCGCTCAGTTGCAAAAACTGAGCAGAGAGATTAGAGGACAACTGGGGCCTGTGAAGGCGCCCAAAAGAAAAACCCAGGAACCCGTACACGTGGTCACAGGGGAACCTCTCACGAACGCTCCAGTGCGAAGAGAACTGGGGAATAACTTCGTGAGAGAAGATAGATACAGCGCACGCAGAGAGCGTCGCAGGCGAAGCTCCGAATCGAGCACCGCAGAAAGCGATTTCAACGACCGCAGAGGTCGTAATGATCGCTATGAGAGCTCTGGCAAAGCCCTAGATTACTTGACCAGGTGGGGAATCTCGTTCTCAGGGCAGCCAGAGGAAGATGTCGAAGATTTTATCTCGGCAATAGAGGATGCGAGAGAGGCAATTCGCATCAAAGATAGTGATCTGATAAAGATCCTAAAAGGAGTCCTCAAAGGGATTGCTCTCACGTGGTATCGCCACACGGAGATCTACTCCTGGGAACAAGCATGTGATGCCTTCCGACAGCACTTTGGTGCTTTGGACTTCCAAAAGGCATTGCACAGAGAAATCTCTGATCGCCGACAAGGCGAAAGAGAAAAAGTAAGCGCGTTCATAGCAAATATGAACGGCTTATTTGGACGTACACGGCCGCTTTGGCCACAGGACCAGCAGCTGACCTACCTGTACAACAATATGTTGCCAAAATACAGGATGGGGTATACGCTCGGTCCGGCGTCAAGAATGAAAGATTTGGAGGGGCATGCCTTACGCCAAGAGGAACTGCTCCTCGCAGAGCGAACATGGCTGCCTCCTCCAAAGCCTGAAAATGCACTGTGCCCGAGTTTCGCGTACAAAGACCCGAACTTGGCACAAAGAGAGTCCAGCTACGGCTACAGGGACTCGAGGCATCAGAGGGGCTATCAAAAGCCTTCTCTAAGGGCAATAGAAGCAGAGGAGCCCATAGAGACTGTAGCAGTCATCTATGATGAGCTCGAGCTGCAAGGAACTGAAGCAGCACACGCCCTGCAAGGCCGTGATGCTCCTTCAGGGAGGGGTGGACGTGCTGGCTTCACCAGGCACTTGCTGGTTTGTCGTAATTGCGACAGAGTCGGCCACACCTACAGGTTCTGCACCGCTGAAAGAACCGTCTTTTGCTACGGATGCGGTGCTAAGGGAGTGCACAGGCCTGACTGCCCTAAATGCAGTCCAAAAAACGGGAAACCGGCAGCGTAAGCAACGCAAGTTCGCCTGCGCCGCCGCTAATCTCGGGTCTGACAGTGCACACGACAGTGGACGAGGTGAAAGAATCCTCCGAAACTGAAAGGAACGTGATTTCAGGGCAAGATCAAAGCCCTGAGAACATGAAGATAATCTCTGAAGGGGTGAAAACTCCCGAGACAGAAGAAGAAGGGGAATCACGCGAAGAACAACGGGCTGAAATACTCTCGTTGGAAACGCTGACCAACCCCATTGCTCTGACATCGCCTGAGATGCGCTCGAACCTCGAGTCCTTAAAACAGGCGATGAAAGAAGGGAAAACGTTTGCTTTCCACGTGGATATAGAAATTCACGGGGAAAAGATTCGCGGTCTAGTCGACTCTGGAGCATCTCGTACTTTCGCTGGAGAAGCGGGAATCGAGCTTCTCTGTGGACTAGGCGTAAGCGCAAAAAGAATACCACCCAGACGAGTTTTAGTGGCGAATAGCCAGCTAGAAGTGGTAAGAGAAGCCTCCACAATACCCATCGTATTAGGAGGAAGGACAATTCCAGTTGAAACACTCTGGATGTCGTCTCTATCCGAGGATTTTATACTCGGATTAGACTTTTTGAAAGAGGCACGGATGGTCATCGATTTCTTTGACCAATCCTGGTTCTTCAGAGACAAACCGAGTGAAACATTCTCGTTTGTCACGGTAGACAGAGCCTGCCACATCACAGTGTGTAATGGCCTGCGAATGCCTGGAGAAGAACAAAATAGCCGTCTCCAACGACTCTTGGATGAAAAAATTCCAAGACACGAAGGAAGTCCGCCGATTTCCAAATTAGCTCCACATCAAATTGATGTCGAAGGACATGAACCCATCCGACAACGGGCGCGAGTCGTGTCTGAACACATCAAATTGACAATGTGGAAAGAAGTTGCTGAAATGCTGAAAGATGGCATCATCAAACCATCCCAGAGTGACTGGAATAGTCCCGTGGTTATGGTAAAGAAAGCCAACGGAAAGTATCGATTTTGCATCGACTTCCGCAGGGTCAATGAGGTTACGAAAAAGGATGCATATCCGGTCGCAAATATGACCGGTATCCTCGACGAACTGAGACAAGCTAATTACATCACGACACTCGATTTGAGTGCCGCGTATTGGCAAATACAGCTGGCAGAAGGTTCGAAAGCGATCACTGCTTTTACAGTACCAGGAAGAGGGTTCTTTCAATTCGAACGCATGCCGTACGGATTGACAAACGCACCCGCGACCTTTCAAAGGGCTCTAGACAAATTAATAAGTCCAGAAATGTACCCACACGTGTTCGTGTATTTGGATGACATAATCGTGGTCTCCAAAACCTTCGAGGAACACCTCATGTGGTTGGGAAAAGTTCTCGATAAATTGAGAGACAATGGTCTCACAATAAATCGAGAAAAGAGCGTGTTCTGCCGGCCTGAGGTGAAATACCTCGGCTTCGTAGTGAACAGCCAAGGACTGCAAGTGGACCCGGAGAAAACCTCAGCAGTCATGGAATTTCCCGTTCCAAAGAACTTGAAACAGGTTCGTCGATTCCTGGGAATGGCTTCCTGGTATAGACGCTTTATACCGGAGTTTGCCACCGTCGCCCAACCGCTGACGCGTCTGACAAAGAAGCAACAGCCTTGGGTATGGAATGAAGAACAGCAAGAGGCCTTCGAAGCGCTGAAAAAGCACTTGACGTCGGCTCCAACCCTTGCTTGTCCTGATTTCTCACTGCCGTTTACCCTGCAAACGGATGCGAGCAGTGTAGGACTTGGTGCTGTACTTACCCAAGTGCAAAATGGACAGGAGCGAGTCATAGCTTATGCTAGCCGCTCGTTAGAAGCCGCTGAAACAAGATACACAGTAACTGAGCAGGAATGCTTAGCTGTGGTGTGGGCTATCAAGAAGTTCAGGTGTTACTTGGAAGGATATCCTTTCACAGTAATCACCGATCACAGTGCCCTAAGGTGGCTACACAATCTGAAAGACCCGGCCGGAAGGTTGGGGAGATGGAACCTCCGGTTGCTTGAGTACGATTGCAAAATCGTGCACCGGAAGGGAGCCCTTCATCAGGTGCCTGACGCTCTGTCACGTGCACCAGAGGGAGCCACAGAGATACTGACGATGGCCGCGGATACCGAAGACAAATGGTATTTGCGCCGCTGTCGAGAAGTAGAAAGAGTGCCAGAGAAATATCCCACGTGGAAAATCTCTGAAGGACTATTGTACCACCTCAGGCCGAAAACGATTGCTTCGGTGGGCAATGATGATTTAGATGCCTGGAAATTAGTTCTTCCACGCGAAATGCGACGTGGCGCTATAAGAGAGTGTCACGATTTGCCACAGGCAGGACATCAAGGTGTCGATAAGACCTGTCAGCGCCTGTCCAATCAATATTATTGGCCGGCGATGTTTGAAGACGTGGTGGCGTACGTGAGTACGTGTCACGAGTGTCAGCGCTGCAAAGTGCAACAACAGGCACCGATAGGACAAATGGGACCTCGCGCAATCGAGAAACCATGGTCTAGAATATCGGCAGATATAATGGGACCATTTACGCGTAGTAAAGCAGGTCACCAATATATTTTAGTTATCCAAGACTTCTTCACGAAGTGGATAGAGGTGCGGCCATTGCGAAGAGCAACTGGCGCGACGATTCGGAAGGCCTTGGAGGAGACCATCATCTATCGATGGGGAGCTCCGAGAGAATTGCTGACCGACAATGGAACCGAGTTCATAAATAAGGACTTGAGAGACCTCGCGGCTTCAACAAATATGAAGCACCGCACGACTCCGCCGTATCATCCGCAAGCGAACCCCACTGAGAGGGTGAATCGCTCGCTGAAGGCCATGATACGAGCGTATGTGGAAACAGACCACCGTGATTGGGACTGTCATTTGGATGCATTTAGATTTGCATACAATACAGCCCAACACAGTTCTCTGAAGGCAACACCAGCTTTCGTAAATCTCGGGCGCGAGCCAGAGCCAGCGAATTCGCTGAGACGAAAGTTGGAAGGGGACGTGGAGGTTGAAGAAACTCCCAAGGAAGCCTGGGTCGAGCGTATGAAACGCCATGACACCCTGCGACTGGCTTTTAAGCACGCATTGGCGGAAGCTAATGATCGACAGGCGCAAAACTACAATTTGCGCAGAAGGAAGGGTGAATTCAAGGTCGGCGAGCTAGTCTTAGTTCGCACCCACGAGCTGTCGAACGCTGCAAAGCATCGATCAGCCTCCCTGAACAAACCGTTCAGCGGACCATTCGTGGTGGCCAAGAAACACTCCAGGAACTTCTATCAAGTTTCTGATATGACGGGTCGTAATACCAAAGACACCGCTATAGTGGACATGAAACCCTATAGAGAGGCCTTGGAAGACCCTTCGGCCGAAGAGTCGAATAAGGAGTAAGAACCCCTGGGAGACTTTTGGCTCAGAACCGGCTAGGTTTCGGGTCGAAACCTCTCTTAAGGAGGGAGGTGTGTAACGAGATTTTCTCGTTACTTGTTGAAATCCCCTTAAAGAGATATCTCAATGAATAATCATATGCGAAGAGACATCTAACAGTGGTTGAATAAACCCGAGATGAAAGAATAGAGAACCACGAACCAATGAAAGACATAGAGGCGTACGGTTGGGTGAAACCGTGCACTCGATAGTCTGGAGGACGTTAATAGACTTTCGCCGTAGTAGAGCTCGCCCAGCTGTGTTTAGGGGAAAATGGCCCGACGTACTGGGATTCCAGATGGGCGACTCTATAGGCTATGTCGGGGTAGCCTAGGGTAAAATGTAGTACCAGTGTTTAAAGTCTGGTCCCTCCGTGATCCCGTCGAGTTGATTGGTGGGATAGGGTAACGGAATGACCTATCGCCGCTGAGATATTCAGACTAGGAGGCAACCGCCCTAGGAGATCTCGAGTCAGTCGAGAACGGACGCTCGAAGTGAGAGGTTCGGAAAGACTTCTCCCGAGTATGATGTGGCACAATGGCTTGTAAAGGCCTCGGAAAGGGGGCGAGAGTCCCACGTCGTCAGGTGAAGAACCGCTGATGGCGAGCGAAGGGGAATGCCCTGCATTCCCCCCCTAAGAAATAAGAGTTTCTCGGAACTCTAAGTGACGACTTTGTTGTTTCCGGGGTTATCCGGCTCGGCGAAACAAATGTCGAGCATGTGGACCCGTGGGTCTGGAGTAGAAGTGATCCTCCTGTCGACCCGGCCATATGCCGATGTTCGAGTACCCGGAGACGGTGACTCGCGATGACTGAAGCGGTAACTGGTGGTTGAAAGTGTGGGTGATCAGGAGTAGGTAACAGTGTTCTGCTCTGGTTTAGATCAGCCTTTCGACGTCCCAGGCTCTGAGGAGTCCCAGCTGATTCGCAGTGAATTCTTGAATCCTCCAGGACTGAAAAGTCCTGGGGAAGAAGGCTGGAGGAGCTGAGAGGTTTCTCCAGGAAAAGAGGAATTTTCATTCCTAACGGACTGCCGCTGTAAAGTGTGTGACGCCGCCCGAAATACCGGCGGTTGTTAAGTAAAGAGAATACTCCAGGTGGACCTCGCCCACTCTACCGTATCACGCTGACGTTAGCTGGGCAATTCATTGTCCGGCCACAAAAGTCCTCTGGGTAGACGATATTTCCCCAGAGGCCGGTTTTCGTTGAACCTCCCGTGAAGGTTTGGCTGGCGCCCAATAAAAGAGCGATAGAGACGGCTCTAGAACGTTTGCAATTTTCGCTGGGCGAAAGCCCCAGCAAAATCTCCTTACAACTTTCAGCAACATTCAACGTGATCACGACTATTTCATCAGATCAAAAGAACCCACCGACCGGGAAAGCCATGAAAATTCTACCGCGCCTCCACCAATGTTCCAGAACGTTGATGAAAATATTGGTGAAGCTGTGGGAAATGATCATGACATGGTTCAAAACACCGATGTTGCAATAGATGAGAGAGCTGTAAGGACTGTGTCCGCCGATATTCTATCCACGGAGATGGAAAGAACGCTTTGTAGGAATTCCAACGCAGACTGTGCAAACGCAGAAATAGTCATGCCAGCGGACTTGTTGACTGAATCGCGATCCACTGAAGGAAGGAATGTTAGCAGTAAAAAAATACCTGATGCTGCCCCTCTAAATACATCTTCTCAAAGTAATAGCTCCTGCAATGCAGTAAATGAAGATATCAGTCAGACAATATCTCCGTTGCGAGGTACTCCTGACATCAACGTGAATCCTGTCGTTGATAGCTCTTGTCACACTCTCGAAGGATCCAATATTGCTAATACGTCCCCGCCACACATGACGGCCAACAGAGGAACTCAAAGAATGGTGTCTCCAATGTCTTCTAGATCACGAAGCATTGTGACGTTTACCCACGTTCTTCGTCAACTGCAAGAACAATTCGATGGCAATCTTCATGGTCCTTTTGGCTGTGGTATTCAGCATCAGGAACTGATAGACGAAATACATCATTTGTTCAAAACCAAGTGGATATTCCAATGCAGAAATTGCAATGTACGAAGTGAGCTTCTCTCGGAACTGGAAGATGATGATCGTCTGGATGTAAGTCGATGTGCAGTGGCTGGAATCAGCGCGATAGGTCAAGGGCATGCAGCATTGCAAGAACTTACGGCAAATTTAGGCATCCCTTGTCCAACCTTCAAACCGTTCAAGGAAATAAGCGCCGAACTTGATGACATTTATGTGAAACTTTCTGAGGAGCAATTAATACAGAATGGCAAAGAAGAGCTCAGAATCGCTCATGAAACGGGTTCACTCATTGACGGGATTCCAGCATGTTCAGTCATTGTTGATGGATCCTGGCCCGTAAGGAGCTACAATAGCGGTGGCCGAGCGGAGTCTGGAATGGCAGTCATAATAGGTGCTGTCACAAAGAAAATTCTATTTGTTGGTTATCGCAATCGATATTGCCTTGTTTGTGCCCGTGCCAACAATCAGCAGCGTCCCATTCCAAACCACAGATGCTTTATCAATTACCCAGGAAATAAGAGCATTCTTTCTGTAGAAAGCGATGTCATTGTACAAGGATTCACACAGAGCCTAGAACAACATGGCTTAATTTATCACAAACTTATTGGAGATGGTGACAGCAGCGTTATCAAGAAAGTGAGAGATGCCGATCCATATCCAGGACTATGCATGGTATCGAAAGGAGAATGTCGCTGTCATCTACAACGATGTAGAGTCCGGGAAATCCGAGAAGTGATTGCGAAATTCAAGACTGGACGTTCGGAGGAAGCGAAAAGATTGAAGAGCTTAGTTTTTGGGAAAATCCAAGTGATTTGCACAGCGGTTACAAGTGCTGCTAACTTTCGAAGAGGACAGGAAGGGATTTCCAACGCAACGAAAATATCTCTTCTGAAACAAGATATGAAAAACGTGCTCAATCATGTCTTTGGCTCACATGGAGAGTGTGCTGATTATTTCTGTGATGGAAAAAGGAAAGCGAATGAGATGAATTTGATTCCGGTCTTGCGACAGAATGGTTTATATGATCAGCTACAAGCCATCATGGATACCTGGACTCTCACAGCTGAATACGTATTAGCAGCTGAAACAGCCAACCATGCCGAATGTTTCAATTCAGTTTTGGCAAAGTTTATTTACCACAAGGGTGTCAATGTCCAATTGAGAGGCATGTATCCAGCACGTATTGCAATGGCTGCTATTCAGTTCAACAACCAGGATCTTGGAAGTTGTCTCCACAAGGGAATGAATAACATACCACCACAGGAGCTGATCGAAATAGAATCGGGGAAGCAGAGAAAGAACGATTACAACACGAGATACGTCAAGAAGAAGAAGATGCCTCCATTACCTGCAAATGACTCCGGTGCCATTACACGGCCCTCGGGTTATGGTCGCCATTGCGAGAAGCCAGACATGGATCCCCACATGTATGCGGAGGCATTTGAGAACCACAAAGCCGTACTCCGCGATTGGCAGAATGACCGTGAAAATATTGAA
This sequence comes from Diachasmimorpha longicaudata, assembly GCF_034640455.1. Taxonomy (NCBI): domain Eukaryota; kingdom Metazoa; phylum Arthropoda; class Insecta; order Hymenoptera; family Braconidae; genus Diachasmimorpha; species Diachasmimorpha longicaudata. The sequence goes on from NC_087243.1 coordinate 59,390, forward strand.
CGTCGATCGCGATCGCTTGATCCGTACGAGAATGTCTATGTGAAAAAGATTCCCTTCAGCCATAACTTTGGACGTATATGTCGTATGAGGAATGAAACGCCCACGGCAGTTGCAGTAAAAGAAATCCTGTACCCATCTTCGAAGCGAACTCAAGCCTACACCCTCTGTGTAAAGAGGAACATAAAAAAGGACCGATGTATACAGGACTGCGGTGTAATAATCGACAAAACTCATCCGTTCTTGGCCGCCAAACCAGATGGCATTGTCGGTGATGAAATTTTCCTAATTCATTGCCCATATGTTCTTCGAAACTTGTCAATAGAAGAGGCTATGGATAAATTGAAGCTTAGTGATAATCATGGCCAAATAAAGAAGAATAATCCCTTATATTATGAGGTTGTGGGCAATCTTGCAATCAGTGGAAAGAAATCTTGCCGCCTATATATATCTACTGCTGAAGACCACATAGTCATCCCTATAATTCATGATGAAGGTTTTTGGAGGCATCAAATGGTTGGAAAACTGTGCGAATTTTACGAAAGGTGGATGATTCCCGAAATTGTTGACGGCAGACATCGTAGGAGTATGGATTTACGGGATAACAGTCGTTCAAATCTACCACGTATTCAAGCATACTCCAACAGAAACAGAGATCACATTGCATCTGATAAGGAAATTCCTGAGATTTCAAATGGTGCACCACCAAACAATTCACTGGCCACTAATCACGACGACGTCGAGGACTCTGCAGTAGAGGAATTCCAAGCTACAGAGCTTTCCAATGAAGATTTCGCCGCGTTGATGGACCATACCCATGGCCAGTTGGAGGCGACTCATATAGATGTTTTTGGCACTATCGTGTCTCGAGTGACACAAAATCTTTACCAATATCGTTCACCATCATTGAGAGATGCTTTGTTGAGAATAGAGCCAATTGAACCTTTCCGCAAGCATATTCAAATTCTCAATCGTGGTAGTGAGCATTGGATTTGTGCTTACTACGACACAAAAGACATTTACGTCTATGATTCATTGCGTCATGAAATCCAGCCACCGAGTACAGATCCATATTTGCCGTACTTACAACGACTTTTCCCTCATCATTCATTTGATGAAAATCCGGTCGTCTTTCGTGAAGTACAGCAGCAAACAAATTCTGTAGACTGTGGTGTGTTTGCAATTGCATTTGCAATACCTTCGATGTATGGTTTAAATCCGGAAAATATCACGTATGAAGTCGAGATGATGCGGGATCATTTGCTTGATATATACATCAATGGCGACATACACCATTTTCCAGTCTCCGCGCAATGTGATGTCGTAATACCAGAGCTCCGCCAGTGTTGTAATGCGGAGCTAGATGCGCTGATCGGCCGTCTTAGTGACACGATCTAAATTGCAGTCAACTTCTTATGTAATGACTGATAGTTGTTATCCAACCGAATAAAACCTGCAGTGTGGCAACTTTTCGTGAATGTGGTTTTGCCGCGCCGAGCGAATTAGTCCAATTTTCACATGGGGAAGTCCAGGGCATAGCGTGGTACGCAGAGCACGATGGGGTACCCTGAATATATTTGAAGGATTCAGGATTGAAAAAAGAGTGGAAAAAAAGAGATTTGGGCATTACAGATGAGCTAAAATGGCTACCGTCTACTTAGGTACGCCGTATGCCTGAGCCTCCCCTAAAAGTCCTGCAACGGTAACGGAGCACCCCAGCAGGACGTCCGTATAAATGGTCGTTGGTTTTATCACGACTTTTCTGGCTCCAGCGGTATACTGGAATACACAGAATACAACGTACTTGAAAAACCAATTTTGGAAGCATGATTTATATCCATTCTGACTAATGCATGAAAGACCTGCAGAGAGAAAAGAGAAAGTCATGCATGCCTTGTTCAGTTCCCCCTCGAAAAAAATGGAAGACGGTCAATAAGGAAAGATGAATTCATATTTTCAATATTCCAAAAGGGACGTTTGAGATTCCACATTTGTGATGAACTAGTCAGTTATAATTGATCGTCTCCTTCATGTCGATGAGTTATATTCATAATTGCGATGAGTAAATGAAGAAAAAATAGACACATTTGTGGATAGGTACATATATTTACAACGGTTGCGTCTAAGGTTCATGTCAACTATAAATTCTCTAATTCGTCTGAGATAATGTCACTGCAGGAAGTAAGGGGTTGGTAAGCTGATGAACGCATTGTAGAAACGCTCTAAATACGTATTAGTAATATCGATCTCAGACGAATATGATAGTTTATATTTGTCATGTTGAATAGTTTGAAATTGACCATGTTGAGCAAAGCGATTATAGCCATCGACATGAACGATGGAGATTTCAATTGTAACTGAAAATCACTCTCATTGAACCGTCAAATCCATATGATATTCACCAAAAGGCTTATTCACACAATCACAATGCAGTGCAAAATGAACCTGACTTACAGTAAGCAAATGACTCATTGCATTGCAAAATTATAAGCATACAAGAGGGCTCTCAATCAGGTCACTGCAATAATCTACAGTGCGTTCATCAGTAAACCAACTCCTTGCTTCCCGAAGTGACAATAGTAGTAACCCAATGGAGTTTTGCATGAAAAATTTCGCGTTCAATGGATACGAAGTTGACAGAACTAGCCGAAGACTAGATCTATACTCGTACTCATTGAAAACAAAATCCAGCATGAATTACTCCTTTTTTTCCAGAAACGCGCCGCGCCAGCAACAAGCTGTCTTATTATCACTGTCGTATGAAATATACGAGCGGATGGAGTGTTTTGAGCCAAAGGGGTAGGTTTCATGGACGCCACTGAACGCCTCGAAAACAGTCCGTACGACAAATTTTTATCTACGTTGGCGACAAAAAATGCCGATTGTTATTCAGCCATAGGCAGGTACTCATGTGGCAGCACTCGCCTTGCGCTCGTGTGTGTGCACATTCTTCCACGAATGAATCCCACCATCAACCCTTTTTTACCCTTGCACATTCATCCCAACCTCAACCCCTCCTTCTTTTTTCCAGTGCACTCAGTTCACCCTCCCATCTTCATTTTTGGTTGTAATGCCCTCATTTAACCTGACAACTCCCTCTAATTACCCCCTAAATCGATCCACATATACCTATGGAGACATTTGTTTGTTACCCCGTCGGCCATCTTGGTAAAGTGGTAGGGAGGGTGGAAAAATGGGGTGGATTTTTATAGGTACAGATCGACTCAGAATCACCCCCTGAGTCGATCTACCCGCCCCTGTACAGACATTTTTTTTCACCCCGTCGGCCATCTTGGTAAAGTGGTAGGGAGGGTGGAAAAATGGGGTGGATTTTTATAGGTACAGATCGACTGAGAATCACCCCCTGAGTCGATTGACCCACCCCTGTGGAGACATTTTTTTCGACTCCGTCGGCCATCTTGGTAAAGTGGTAGGGAGGGTGGAAAAAAGGGGTGGATTTTTATAGGTACAGATCGACTGAGAATCACCCCCTGAGTCGATTGACCCACCCCTGTGGAGACATTTTTTTCCAACCCGTCGGCCATCTTGGTAAAGTGGTAGGGAGGGTGGAAAAATGGGGTGGATTTTTATAGGTACAGATCGACTCAGTATCACCCCCTGAGTCGATCTACCCGCCCCTGTAGAGACATTTTTTTTCACCCCGTCGGCCATCTTGGTAAAGTGGTAGGGAGGGTGGAAAAATGGGGTGGATTTTTATAGGTACAGATCGACTCAGAATCACCCCCTGAGTCGATCTACCCGCCCCTGTAGAGACATTTTTTTCACCCCGTCGGCCATCTTGGTAAAGTGGCAGGGAGGGTGGAAAAATGGGGTGGATTTTTATAGGTACAGATCGACTCAGAATCACCCCCTGAGTCGATTGACCCACCCCTGTGGAGACATTTTTTTCGACCCCGTCGGCCATCTTGGTAATGTGGTAGGGAGGGTGGAAAAATGGGGTGGATTTTTATAGGTACAGATCGACTGAGAATCACCCCCTGAGTCGATTGACCCACCCCTGTGGAGACATTTTTTTCCACCCCGTCGGCCATCTTGGTAAAGTGGTAGGGAGGGTGGAAAATGGGGTGGATTTTTATAGGTACAGATCGACTCAGAATCACCCCCTGAGTCGATCTACCCGCCCCTGTAGAGACATTTTTTTTCACCCCGTCGGCCATCTTGGTAAAGTGGCAGGGAGGGTGGAAAAATGGGGTGGATTTTTATAGGTACAGATCGACTCAGAATCACCCCCTGAGTCGATTGACCCACCCCTGTGGAGACATTTTTTTCCACCCCGTCGGCCATCTTGGTAAAGTGGTAGGGAGGGTGGAAAAATGGGGTGGATTTTTATAGGTACAGATCGACTCAGAATCACCCCCTGAGTCGATTTACCCAGCCCTGTAGAGACATTTTTTTTACCCCGTCGGTCGGCTTGGAAATTATGTGATGAGGGTGGGAAAATTGGGTAGAAATTTACATGTGTATATGAGGGTCGAATTTTTAATTTTATAACCCCATGATATCATTTTGAAAAGGGTTGGTAAGGGTGGGAAAAGTACATTGCAGTTTGCGTACATCCCCCCCCCGCACTCCCGCCGCGTGGTCTCGCTATTAACCCCCATTCAACCTCCGCGGCAAACCCCATGGAATTTTCGAATGAAAAAACAAATGAAAAAATTTGTAGGGGCCCTCCAAAACCCCTTCTTCGATGTCGCCCTGATTTCCAGCGATTTCCGTAGTTACCGACAGGGCATCGCGTGAGATCAAGCTTCTGGGTTTGACCGCGAAGTGGGAGGGCGTAAAGTCGCCAATTGTAAAAAAATTCCCTCCATCCGGGCCTTAATACATTGAGAAAAAAATTACCCATATGTATAGAATTATGTTTTTTTGCATCCAAAATTTCTGGATACTAAACAAGTTCCTTTCGTCCCAAACTCATCAGATTTGAATCGAAGACGGTTATTTTCTCAATTGAAATTCAGAATTAATTTACTGAGATCTTCAAGAACTCGATTTGAGTTAAATGTAAAACTCCTTGCTGCAATATTCTTGTGATAATGTATCCAAAAGCGTATGTCTATCATAAAGCTAATCGGTATTATATCGCATGCATGTGTTGTCTGCTTCATCGGAAACGAATTTCGTAAGACCTCATGACCACGTGACTCATTTTAAGACCGAAATTGTCTGTCTGAAGAGAATGCGGCGCTTTGGTACTAATAAGATTTTAATTCCGTCTATTATTGGGTTCTTTATTCAATTTGAGAATGGAATGAAATACTACATTCAATGTTTGCATTGATACTTCGTCGGCTTCATTGAAACTGACTGCGTTGGTTGACTTACCATTTTTGCGTATTCATTACACATTTTGAATTACTCAATATTGCGTTATATGAAATTCAAAAGTGAGTGATATGCACTAGATTTGAGAGTAATTGCTCATTGAAACGAAAAATATGCAACAACAAGTTTGCAGTAATAAATGTCTAGAATTATTTATTTTCAATTTTTCATCAAATTAACTGAATCCATTCCGATTTGAATGCATTCACTTCTAGTGTTGTGCGGAAATGATATCAACAGTGAGTCGATGCAATGCAAAGCGTAAGTATAACAATGATCATTATGTCCTGTTTGCGTTTTTAGTTTACTCGTTTCTAATAAATTCATTGTCTTTTTCTCCTGATGTTTTTCTAAATTAAAGATTGCACTTTAATTTCAAGAGATCGTACTATTCTTACGTTGAAATAGAATTCTTTAGAAATGAACGAATTCCTCCTATCGGATAACTCATGGGCTAGTAAAAAAGAGAACGATTCCTGTAGAGAATATTCAAGTTCATTTCAAAAATATCTCTTTTTTGAAACGATTTGTCGCACTGTGGATAGATTCGATGCTGGTCACTACGGAAAGGGGGGCGGGGGGTGAGGCGATTTGAGCGCCCTGAAATTCGACAGCTTCCACACTATGTGGCCACGATGCCAGGGTGAACACGTTAGTCAGTATCGAATGTGAATTCAGTTTGCGTGAACGTTTTCCTTCTCAATCTTTCATAATTAAGTTGATAAAGTCTAGAGATTACAATCGAAAAATAGGTGTAATTATAAAGCAAATATAGCTTCCCGGGTTTTTTAGTTTCGAATAATTCGCTACGTTACCGAAATTATTCCGATTTCAAGGATTAAGTGATAGTTCGAGTGTTTTTACGTGGTGAGTTCGATTGTTCTCGAATAATTTCTCATCAATTAATTCCAGATAATCAATCAATTAATTCTAATTCTTCATGAAAAAGACAATGTTTATCACTAACAAAAAGAATTACAAGAAATGAGAAATTTCCGTTGTGAATATTCAAGTTCGTTTCGAAAATATCTCTTTTTTGAAACGATTTGTCGCACTGTGGATAGATTCGATGCTGGTCACTACGGTAAGGGGGGCGGGGGGGTGAGGCGATTTGAGCGCCCTGAAATTCGACAGCTTCCACACTATGTGGCCACGATGCCAGGGTGAACACGTTAGTCAGTATCGAATGTGAATTCAGTTTGCGTGAACGTTTTCCTTCTCAATCTTTCATAATTAAGTTGATAAAGTCTAGACATTACAAACGAAAAATAGGTGTAATTATAAAGCAAATATAGCTTGCCAGGTTTTTTAGTTTCGAATAATTCGCTACGTTACCCAAATTATTCCGATTTCAAGGATTAAGTGATAGTTCGAGTCTTTTTACGTGGTGAGTTCGATTGTTCTGGAATAATTTCTAATCAATTAATTCCAGATAATCAATCAATTAATTCTAATTCTTCATGAAAAAAAAAACAATGTTTATCACTAACAAAAAGAATTACAAGAAATGAGAAATTTCCGTTGTGAATAGTCGTGAAAAAAATCTTACTGACGCAAGGCTATACTCTCTCGGGAAAAAACATGTTGGTTTTGAATGGATTGCATCCACACTATGAAAACCAAGATTGACCGAATGCAATTAATTCGAAATCAAAACGGTTTGTTCCAAGAGAATATTATTTTAGTATGGAAGAAAATGAAACCTCGATATTCACTTTTTCTGATCGCATTCCTGCGCGGACTCAACGCTGGCCCGTACGATGGTTCGGAAGGGGGGGGGGGTGTTTACAGACACTCTCCAATGCGAGATACACCCTGTGCAGAGGAAAAAAAAATACTGGGCTCGGAGAAGTTTATTTTTCAACAGTCGCAAACAGAATGTTATTGAACTAAATGATTATACTGTTGGAATGAACCTTTTTGATTTTGAATTGACTGACATCGAAACTTTGTACGAAAATGTGATTTGTTATCTATTCCCAGAAGTATATATAATTTTTTAGCGGTCTCATGACTCATACCACGAAAAATCACCTGAAGTCTTACGAACCTGAGGATTGTGTTGATTTTTTCAGACGTGAGTGGCAAAAATTCATCGAAAATTCATCAATATATAAAATTATCCATTATTTTGTTCGCTGATATTCCACAAGGGAGAAAGGGTAGTTGTCCGTTGGTAGTGAGAGGGACGGGGGGCGAAATTTCCGGAGAACCACACTTAGAAAAGAGGAGTAGATGACATGCATCAAACTATATCAGTAGATGACATAGTTTGACTACAATTTTGTCATCTTCTTAGACTCTCCTGAAACCGCCTTTTGGAATTGAAATTTGAAATTGAAATTTGAAATTGAAATTTGAAATTGAAATTTGAAATTGAAATTTGAAATTGAAATTTGAAATTGAAATTTGAAATTGAAATTTGAAATTGAAATTTGAAATTGAAATTTGAAATTGAAATTTGAAATTGAAATTTGAAATTGAAATTTGAAATTGAAATTTGAAATTGAAATTTGAAATTGAAATTTGAAATTGAAATTTGAAATTGAAATTTGAAATTGAAATTTGAAATTGAAATTTGAAATTGAAATTTGAAATTGAAATTTGAAATTGAAATTTGAAATTGAAATTTGAAATTGAAATTTGAAATTGAAATTTGAAATTGAAATTTGAAATTGAAATTTGAAATTGAAATTTGAAATTGAAATTTGAAATTGAAATTTGAAATTGAAATTTGAAATTGAAATTTGAAATTGAAATTTGAAATTGAAATTTGAAATTGAAATTTGAAATTGAAATTTGAAATTGAAATTTGAAATTGAAATTTGAAATTGAAATTTGAAATTGAAATTTGAAATTGAAATTTGAAATTGAAATTTGAAATTGAAATTTGAAATTGAAATTTGAAATTGAAATTTGAAATTGAAATTTGAAATTGAAATTTGAACTTGTAATTTGAACTTGAAATTTGAAATTGAAATTTGAAATTGAAATTTGAAATTGAAATTTGAAATTGAAATTTGAAATTGAAATTTGAAATTGAAATTTGAAATTGAAATTTGAAATTGAAATTTGAAATTGAAATTTGAAATTGAAATTTGAAATTGAAATTTGAAATTGAAATTTGAAATTGAAATTTGAAATTGAAATTTGAAATTGAAATTTGAAATTGAAATTTGAAATTGAAATTTGAAATTGAAATTTGAAATTGAAATTTGAAATTGAAATTTGAAATTTGAAATTGAAATTTGAAATTGAAATTTGAAATTGAAATTTGAAATTGAAATTTGAAATTGAAATTTGAAATTGAAATTTGAAATTGAAATTTGAAATTGAAATTTGAAATTGAAATTTGAAATTGAAATTTGAAATTGAAATTTGAAATTGAAATTTGAAATTGAAATTTGAAATTGAAATTTGAAATTGAAATTTGAAATTGAAATTTGAAATTGAAATTTGAAATTGAAATTTGAAATTGAAATTTGAAATTGAAATTTGAAATTGAAATTTGAAATTGAAATTTGAAATTGAAATTTGAAATTGAAATTTGAAATTGAAATTTGAAATTGAAATTTGAAATTGAAATTTGAAATTGAAATTTGAAATTGAAATTTGAAATTGAAATTTGAAATTGAAATTTGAAATTGAAATTTGAAATTGAAATTTGAAATTGAAATTTGAAATTGAAATTTGAAATTGAAATTTGAAATTGAAATTTGAAATTGAAATTTGAAATTGAAATTTGAAATTGAAATTTGAAATTGAAATTTGAAATTGAAATTTGAAATTGAAATTTGAAATTGAAATTTGAAATTGAAATTTGAAATTGAAATTTGAAATTGAAATTTGAAATTGAAATTTGAAATTGAAATTTGAAATTGAAATTTGAAATTGAAATTTGAAATTGAAATTTGAAATTGAAATTTGAAATTGAAATTTGAAATTGAAATTTGAAATTGAAATTTGAAATTGAAATTTGAAATTGAAATTTGAAATTGAAATTTGAAATTGAAATTTGAAATTGAAATTTGAAATTGAAATTTGAAATTGAAATTTGAAATTGAAATTTGAAATTGAAATTTGAAATTGAAATTTGAAATTGAAATTTGAAATTGAAATTTGAAATTGAAATTTGAAATTGAAATTTGAAATTGAAATTTGAAATTGAAATTTGAAATTGAAATTTGAAATTGAAATTTGAAATTGAAATTTGAAATTGAAATTTGAAATTGAAATTTGAAATTGAAATTTGAAATTGAAATTTGAAATTGAAATTTGAAATTGAAATTTGAAATTGAAATTTGAAATTGAAATTTGAAATTGAAATTTGGAATTGAAATTTGAAATTGAAATTTGAAATTGAAATTTGAAATTGAAATTTGAAATTGAAATTTGAAATTGAAATTTGAAATTGAAATTTGAAATTGAAATTTGAAATTGAAATTTGAAATTGAAATTTGAAATTGAAATTTGAAATTGAAATTTGAAATTGAAATTTGAAATTGAAATTTGAAATTGAAATTTGAAATTGAAATTTGAAATTGAAATTTGAAATTGAAATTTGAAATTGAAATTTGAAATTGAAACGTTTCTACTGGAGTGGAAAAAGATGACGAAATATTAGTCAAACGGCCAAAAAATTCTGTTAGGAGAAATCCGAATTAGTCATTTAATGTAATTATTTCTCAGAATGTGACAAGTCCATTTCCACTTACGAAACCTATATGCAAACAGTACTAATATTCATATTCCTCTCACCGACTAACCGATCTTTATGTTTCTCAATCATCTTCCAGGTGAAGGTATTAATCACAAATTATTGAAAAATTTAAGTTCAGAAAAATTAAAAGAAATTAATTCACATAATATGGCCAATACATCTGAATCATCTGAAATCTCAACAGTAATGTTTTTAATTACGTTTAAATCGTTCAGAAGACCCTTTTCCGCCGTGTATGAATATATCCATTATTAATTGTAGGGTGCTGCGAAGCTCGAGGCATCAGCACAAAATTCTTCAGATAAGGAGAATACTTCTGGAAATATCGCAGAGGTCAAGGAAAATGGACACCAGTATCGGTTGACGAAACAAAAGGGATTCGTAGAGAAGGCTTTATTTTTTGAATTTTTTTCTGTGGAGAGGGTTTTGAAAGCTGATGTTCACGGAGAAAGGATACTCTCTCGATACAAGACTACAAAAGAGTTCTTTCATGCTGAGTCTGCACGCACCAAGATTGCTGAAATCGTAGTAAAAGCTAGTGTAAAGGAGTTACTAAAGTAATTCTGATTCATATACAAAAGCATGTGCTTGAGAGAAACATTGAAAATCAATCTTTGGATTTTATTGTTCATGATTTTTCCAGGTTAGACAAAGAATGCTTGGAACTTTTAGCACGAAAGGTCATCGAGATATTTACTACTGAGGTTCTGGAGATTTATTACATTCCTCCAGTTTCTGGGAACAGCAAGCTGGGAATAAAATCTAAAGGGCCCATGGGAAAAATCCCCAATGCATATCGCAATTTGCAAGCAAAATTGACGAAGCTAGAAAAGGGCCACACAGGCCGAAAACCGGAAGCATCTGCAGGTAATTTAGATTGATGACTATTTATCGAGATGATTGAATAACCAACGATCATTTGGGTGAAACTGTTTTCAATTAACCAAGCTAAAATTCAGTAAATTTCTATAGATGCATTTTTCTCTATTTTTTAATAGTTAGTACCCATGAGGTCTCAGAACAGAAACAGTGGATGCAGGAAAATTCTGAACCCTGGGATTCAGTTGTCACAATTTGGGATGCACTGTATGAAGAACGCGCAGCACATGCACTGAACGCAAAGAATGACATTAATAATTTCATCAACGAATGGCCGATTCTGAAGCTTAACAGAGGACACGAACTAATCCTGAGAGATTTTCCTGCTCCAGAGCTTCAGTTGACTCGTGAGAAATGGGAATTATTCATCAGTGGAATCCAGGCAGTTCGTCCCATTAAAACTCGTGACCAGATGGTAAAAAATTGGATCGAGCTATTGGATCACCCTAACACCAATGAGAACAGTCGAACAGCACTCCAAATTCATCTACTTGCTCAAAACGTCCATCCAAAAAAGAAAATTAATAAAAATTGGAAGCCTTCAATCCCCGATTGCCAGGACAGCATTTTAGTTTCAACGCAGGTAGTTTCCAACATTCTAATCAATGTTTAATCGAAAAAATCTCATGAAATGCTTCATTCATAATTCTAAGAATGCGATAATTCAAGAGCATGCTCGGATTTTCTGGGACAATATTTAGAAAAAGAGATGGTTTTGTGTTTCAGAGCGTACAGACTATTGATGAGGCAGTTGAAGCCAGAGGCATCATTGCAAAAACTCGCAGAACGCTTGTTAAGCCGTTCATTCTCGTGATTGGTAGTACCATCGCATCTGTAACTCATGTCTATGCCTGTCTTGGAGGAGTAAAATACGAAGTGCCAACTGTGCTGCAAGCTCTAGATATTGTCTTCAAAGCTTTCACCCTCTCCAAGATAGACTTCCCTGCAGAAAGCCAGACTATTTGGAGCTTAATCAAGAAAGCCGTTTATGACATCTCAATTGAACCAGATTCAATTGTGGCTGAGATTTGCACGAATCTGGATATACATCACGCTGCAAGTGTTGTAGCAGAAAGGTCACCGGATGCTGATGCATAGGCCTGTTAATAATCACGTTAAGTACTGTAAGCCTTTCGTTTGCAACATCATCATATAATCCACCTTATACACATGAAAAACGCGCATTTTTTCTGTTTGACTGTGAGCTGCGTCATCACCGGAGTTTGATCTTCCTTAGATTTTTTTTACTGCGATATTGGATTTGAAGATTTAGTCTCTTCAACTCCATGGGTGCTATAAGAGGCCAATGAATATAATATTCAGATGATATGAAATTATTAAAGGTTTATTAGATTAAGAATATTACTTGCGTGGTAATAACCACGCACATCTCTATCTTATAAAAAGACTCGATATTTCATAAGTGAGCCAAGTCACCGATAATTAAATCTGTTCTCCCTCGAAAAGATTTAAAATGAATGCTCCCATCTTTCCATGTCCTCTCTGTTCTGAAGAACTCAGCAAACCCGATCTACTCATTCTACATGTGAAATGCATCCATAATACTACTCACGGAAGATTTTATTGTCCATATTCGTCTTGTGCTTCATCATTCAGCACGATCTATAGTTATAAATCGCATTTACAAAAAATACACGCAATTGATGAATTTAATAAAACGAGATTTGCCTCGAAGTCCAGTACAATTCCTACGGATTACAAAAATACAGCAGAATTATTTCAATTGTCCATTCTTGAATCTGAAAAGAACGACTCGAGTGATGCAAACGATGGTTTACTCCCACCCAGTTCATTCGGTAATTTCGAAAAAAATTCAGAAGAGTCATCGAATGATTTCAGTTTAGTTGACAATTTTTTAGATAGAGTCGAAGCAAGACAATCACGTGCAGCTGCAGATTTAGCATGCAAGTTATATGCCGATAATTCATTAAACAGAGCGACGGCTCATAAAATTTTGAACATTATCGATGAATATCAAGCAACAACAATTAAAACAATTCGAGAAAGTCATCAGTTCTCCAATTGTCCAGACTCTTCAAAACTTAATATGATCCTTAATATCCTTGAAAATTCTTTATTCGAGTTCAGCACAGAGTATCGATCATTTGAATATTTAAAAAAAAACGGTTCTCTTGTTTCCCCCGAGACAATGCACATAGAGTCATCACTTAATCAAGGTAAAAAAAAATTACAGCCTAAAATATTGAAAAGTACTTTTGAATTTATTTCGATGAAAACAGTTTTAAAGAAATTTCTAGAGCTGCCCCGTGTTTATCAATCCGTCATGAAATCAATCGATGCTACTGATTACCCTGACAATGAAATTTCATCGATGATACAAGGGGATGTGTGGAAACAGATTCAAGGGCGATTTCGAGATAAAAAAGTTGTAAGGAGATTTTGCTGGGGCTTTCGCCCAGCGAGAATTCCAAACGTTCTAGAGCCGTCTCTATCGCTCTTTTATTGGGCGCCAGCCAAACCTTCACGGGAGGTTCAACGAAAACCGGCCTCTGGGGAAATATCGTCTACCCAGAGGACTTTTGTGGCCGGACAATGAATTGCCCAGCTAACGTCAGCGTGATACGGTAGAGTGGGCGAGGTCCACCTGGAGTATTCTCTTTACTTAACAACCGCCGGTATTTCAGGCGGCGTCACACACTTGACAGCGGCAGTGCGTTAGGAATGAAAATTCCTCTTTTCCTGGAGAAGCCTCTCAGCTCCTCCAGCCTTCTTCCCCAGGACTTTTCAGTGCTGGAGGATCCAAGAATTCACTGCGAATCAGCCGGGACTCCTCAGAGCCTGGGACGTCGAAAGGCTGATCTAAACCAGAGCAGAACACTGTTACCTACTCCTGATCACCCACACTTTCAACCACCAGTTACCGCTTCAGTCATCGCGAGTCACCGTCTCCGGGTACTCGAACATCGGCATATGGCCGGGTCGACAGGAGGATTACTTCTACTCCAGACCCACGGGTCCACATGCTCGACATTTGTTTCGCCGAGCCGGATAACCCCGGAAACAACAAAGTCGTCACTTAGAGTTCCGAGAAACTCTTATTTCTTATGGGGGGAATGCAGGGCATTCCCCTTCGCTCGCCATCAGCGGTTCTTCACCTGACGACGTGGGACTCTCGCCCCCTTTCCGAGGCCTTTACAAGCCATTGTGCCACATCATACTCGGGAGAAGCCTTTCCGAACCTCTCACTTCGAGCGTCCGTTCTCGACTGACTCGAGATCTCCTAGGGCGGTTGCCTCCTAGTCTGAATATCTCAGCGGCGATAGGTCATTCCGTTACCCTATCCCACCAATCAACTCGACGGGATCACGGAGGGACCAGACTTTAAACACTGGTACTACATTTTACCCTAGGCTACCCCGACATAGCCTATAGAGTCGCCCATCTGGAATCCCAGTACGTCGGGCCATTTTCCCCTAAACACAGCTGGGCGAGCTCTACTACGGCGACAGTCTATTAACGTCCTCCAGACTATCGAGTGCACGGTTTCACCCAACCGTACGCCTCTATGTCTTTCATTGGTTCGTGGTTCTCTATTCTTTCATCTCGGGTTTATTCAACCACTGTTAGATGTCTCTTCTCATATGATTATTCATTGAGATATCTCTTTAAGGGGATTTCAACCCGTAACGAGAAAATCTCGTTACAAAGTAATCCCACTAAATCTCTTCTCAGACGCGTATGAGACGAATAATCCCTTAGGTAGTCACCGCGGTTTGAAAAAGCTCAACGGAGTGTATTACTCCATCAGTTGCCTTCCCCCAGAATTCTCAAGCCATTTAGAAAATTCATTCTTGGCACAACTAAATCTTGATAAGGATTCTGCAAAATTTGGGAATAAAGTTCTTTTTACTCAGTTGATTCAAGAGTTACAGGACTTGGCAGATGAGGGGATTGTGCTGAATATTGATGGTGAAAACAAAAGGGTTAATTTCGCAATAGCAAGGATTATAGGGGATAATTTGGGTTTGAATGCCCTGCTGGGCTTTCAAACTAGTTTCAACGCATTTTAGTGGTGTAGAATTTCTGAAACAAGCAAAACAGAGAGTGAGACACAATGTACTGAAAGGAAAGCCTCATTGCGTACCCCTCAAAAATACCAGAAAGATGTTGCTAGTCGTTCTCACGGTGTTAAGGAAGAATGCATTTTCCATCCAGTAATAGGTAATATTTGTGATTTTCCAACACTAGATCCCACACACGACATTAATGAAGGCATTGCTCGTTACGAAATAGGTTCAATATTGCGAGATCTAATTGTCATAAAGAAATATTTCACTCTTAATGATTTAAATGAAAGGCTCTCAAACATAAATGTAGATCTCTCAAATGAAATCAACATCCCTCCTTCTATCTCTATAAAACAAATTAAAAAAGGTTACATTACTCTGTCAGCATCAGAAATGGGATTTCTAATATTAAACTTGCGTGTACTCGTTGGTGACTACGTACCTAAAAATAATAAAGCATGGAAATTGTATCAAATGTTGAGGCAAATTTATTGTTCTGTAATGGCGCCCTTTTTCACCTTTAAATCTTTGCAACCATTGAAACATCTAATTACAAAACATCACAAAATATATCGCCAGCTGTATGGAAACTTGAAACCCAAACACCATTTCCTACTTCATTATCCTTCAGCTATGAAAAAATTGGGTCCCTTACGTTATGTCAGCACGATTCGTTACGAAGCTAAACATAAAGAGTTCAAACAAGAGGCAAACATTGTCACAACTCGAGTAAATATAGCACATACCCTCGCTCAAAAACATCAACTCCGCCTGGCTTATAGATTTTATCTGATTATTTTTCCCACCCAAATTTCAGCCAATAGAATTGCACCATTTGTTGATATTTTGTATAGCCTACCTCGAATATCAGCGATAATTTTTTGAATATTTTGGTAAACAAACGACACTTAACCAAATAAACCTCTTTTCATGTCATGGCACAATTCTCTTGGCCGAAATTTGGATAGGAAAAATAATCCCCTGAATACCACTCGAGCTTCAAAATTATAGAATATTTCCCTCTAGGTTCCCTGCATACAAATGAAGTCGTCAAGTTTTTCATGAAAAATCACTCGTGCTTCGCACTCGTGATTTTTTAGCCTGAAAAACTTGACTCCTTCATTTGTTTGCAACGAATCTATCGGGAAATATTCGATAATTTTGAACCACTTGTGGTATTATATGTGAATAAACCAATGATGAATGTCATAACATTGGGTAAAAAATTCAATTACCATTTAAAATCGTTTGAGGACCTCCAGTTTTTCAGTCACGCTCTTCCTGAAGGCATTAAGGATAACATTAGTGTATTATCCTGGGTTAAATATGACGGTACTTTGTACAGAGAGGACATGGCAGTATGCCTTGGAGAGAAAGATAATCTTCCATCATTTTCGAAAATAAAATATATTTTTCAATCAGAAGAAGAAATTTATATGGTAGTTCGGGTGTTAAACACTGTCAGAATGCTTGAACACATTCAAGCCTATCAAGTAATTGTAAGTGATAATTGGCACGCAATTAGGAAGAATGATTTGGCTAGTCACGTCACTCACATAATTTTTTCTCTACCTTGTGGTACATCTGTAATTTCATGTATCTGATTGTCATGCTCTCTCAAAAAATTTCAGTTCTTGTATTTTATATTTCTTCGAGCCTGATTCCAGTAGATTCTGGAAAATCATTTTTTTGCATCGAACATTAAGTCTCATGATTCCCTCAGACGGAGAGAAACTTACCTATAAGCTAACATTGTTAAAATACTGTTCGTTAGTTTAACATTATGATATTGGTAAAGTGTTTATGTGAACCTCAGTGAATGAGGAGAAGGGGTGATAATAAATATAAAAATATAAAGTTTAAAATGTAAAATAACATTCTATTCAAAGAAGGATTCAATTAATAAAATTTTATTAAATAACGAGTTTATTGTGTTGAGTATTCATTTGTATTAATAAGATCCAAGATAGAATCGATCGTGATGAATCTTCTGCTTAATACAAATAGGATCGGACAGAACTACATCTTTTCCAGGTTTAATTGATAAAATTTCTAAGTAAAATATTCATGCATTCCATCTATAAAATACCGGGTTAATCCAGAAATGAAAATACATTCTCTCAAAACTGGAAAAGTGTTCGTTGACCGAAAGAACTGTTCAATTAATATATTAGGAATTCCTTCCAGTATGAAACCAATTCGTACATCGAGTAAAATGTTTTCACGCACTCGTATCGATTATTGGATTAAATGTGAATAAATTTAAACTCTCAAATTAATACTAGAAACTGAAATGATGTTTTCTGTCCATGAAATATTATCAACTACATCTGAAATGATAGTCAACCGCGATGGGTGAGTTGGCATGTCATCCAGATGGGGGATCGAATCAATTGAAATAAAATCACATTGAAAATAAGTCAATATCGTCACTGATCAAATTGGAATAGTTTCGCTTCTATCGTATTCTATCTGGTGGAAGAAATATGAATTAACTTTTGCAATATTTCATGCTTACCAATCCCGATATAATATCTCAGATCCAATCACTTACTCATTTGTATCCATTTTCTGTCTTTTTCACTTCATAAGCAGGGATTTTAATGCTTTATAAAGACTCAATTGATTTGAAGTGAATGGTGACGGAAACATAAAAAAATCTGAGTATTTGGAGAAAACAGCGGCTATTCTCAAAACGATAACGGATTGGAGTAATACATTAATTTTTTTTATCACATAATTTTCGAGTTCCATCTATCGAGGAATTGGTCAGGATGAAACTGAAAGTTTAACGAGGAATATTATAATTGTACAACTGGAAACCGCAAATCCAAATGGATGTCTTTGGGTTGCAATGCGATTTCGTTTTACGACTATACGATGCGAGAAAGTTTTGTTTCAATGCAATAATTTCTATTTCCTAGAATTTTTTTTTCTCAGTGTAATATATACAAGCAGCCGACAGCAGTTATGCCATTGTAGAAAAGTTCTTGAAATGTATGGGTATATTTTTTTGCAATCAATAAATTGATGGCAAGCTTCCGAATGCGTTTTACAATATGGCCAGTCAATTCTGAGATATTCCACACAATTATTTTACACTAAACATTGAATACCTCCGAGACTAATCTGTCAATTATGCTCATTTTCAATGCCATCGATTGTAGCGATAAATGTAAAATCTAGTTAAAATTTCAAGCTAATAGTTCGATTTTTGCGCGGGTGAGGAGATGAACAACGATTTGAACAGAAAAATGAAAAATCTAAATATCTCAAAAACGCTGTATGGGCCAGTATATATGTTTCAATTGATTATAATAGAGGACATCAGGGCGAAAATTTTCATATGAAAAAAAACGAATTCGATAGAGTCAATTGTGAGATATTCCACGTAATTGTTTTACACTTAAAATTGAACATCTCCGAAACTAATTGTTCAAATAAACTCATTTTCAATACCACGAGCTGTAGTGACAAACGGACAATCTCATCGAAATTTTAAGTTAATAGCTCGATTTTTGCGCGGGTGAGAGGAAATTGGGTGGGACTAATGAGGGAAAAAAATAATTCAACACAAATACTTCTTAGTTCAAGGAAATTTTATTTCCACCATTTAATAAATAAATGCTATTCAATAAAAAAAAATTTGAATGGGACGCCTTGGGTCCTCCTGGCTCCGCTCTTCGTTGGAGATCACGTCCGTCACGATGTCCGTCGTCGTGGACGCCCGAACGTCCACGACCGCGTCCGTTGCCACGGGCAGCCCAACGTTCGCGATCATTGCTGAAATGGCCGCCGTGAGCCCTCTCTGCAGGCCTCCGACCACGTCCACCACCTCGCCCAGCGTGGATGAGCCGCCAATAAAACATCATATAAAACATCGCTAACTCCGTTTCAGATATTTCTTAGCGGCTCTGCAGGAGTTGGAAAGAGCACAGTTATCAAGACCCTATATCAATTGATAACTAACTGATTTTATAAATTGCCAGGCGGGAATATGGATCAAATGATAGTACTCTTGTGCGCTCCGTCAGGCAATGTCGCTTTTCTCATCAATGGTATTACTTTACATACAGCGTTTTCATTGCCATGTCAACAATTCGGCAGCAATATATGGGAATTATCAAGTGATGTAGCTAATACCATACGTGAAAAATTGGCAAAATTACAACTTATCATAATCGATGAAATTTCAATGGTAGCCAGCACAGTATTTGGCTTTATTGACACGCGCATGCGACAAATGAAAGGCGTCAATGAGCCTTTCGGAGGCGTTTCGGTATTGGCAGTAGGTGATCTGAATCAATTACCTCCTGTACTAGATAAACCGGTGTACCAAATGTCGAAGAAAAATGAAATGGCAGGTTTTTTCGTCATCAATCCATTTTGGGCACCATTTCAATGTCATGAATCGACGGAAATCATGCGACAAAAAGATGACTTGCCGTTCATAAATGCGCTGAACAATTTAGCCCATGGGAAAATGACTGTCGAAGATATTTCATTCATCAGAACGAAAGAAGTAATGCATGATACTGATGTACCGGCAACAGCAATAAGATTGTATGCCACAAGAGCAAACGTAGCTCATTAAAATTCACGATAAATTGCAGAATGTGCAAATGAACTTTTTATAGCCGATGCCGAAAATATATTCACAAAAAATACAGCGGAACAGATGAAGAAATTAATCATCCAATGTTTACGTACAGATCAAGGCACAAATGATTTATCGGCAAAAATTCAATTGAAAGTCGATATAAAATAAATGATAACAAATAATATTGATGTTGAAGATGGACTAGTGAACGGAGCATGTGGTATCTTGAAATTGATTACATTCAAAGAAAATAGGCACTTCCCAGAAATAATATGGCTAGATTTTCAAACGCCTCGAGTTGGTATCAAAGCAAGGCTACGTTATAGAGACCACTCTTCAGCTGAATACGCATACAGCAGAAAAGTATCAAATTCTTCGGAAACAATTCCCTGTGGTATCTGCTGAAGCAATCACCATTCATAAAAGCCAAGGTCAAACTTATGATAAAATATGCTTAGATTTCGGAAAACGCGAAAGACGAACTCAACAAATGCTATATGTTGCGCTTAGTCGAGTGCTGAAGCTAAGTGGTTTGTACATCTTGGGGAAACTAGCCCTACCTGAATCTTGTTATGCAATGAAGATCATGAGCCCCGCTCTAGTCGAACTGACTCGTTTGAGAAACTATAAACGATTAATGCTATCGTACAATAATTTACTTGGTGAATGCACCATGAAAATTGCGTATCAAAATATTGGTACATTGAAGTCCAAACTACCCCATATATTGAACGATGAGTGGTTTCTGAGGAATGACATATTGATCTTCAGTGAAACGTTGGCTAAAAATAATGATGACTTGAATATTCCGAATTATAACATAGGCTATAGGTCAACGTATAGTCCGAAAAGCCGAGGTTTAATCCTTTACATTCAAGACCATTTGAAAGTTCAGAATATTACTTGTCACCAGGAAAACACGGTGGATTCGAGCATGGAAGGGATCCTTCTAGAAGTAGAAGACATTTATATCATAAGTGGCTACAAATCACCGAAAGCCCCAAAACAGATCTTTGAATCAGTTATCGGAAGACTTATGGAACAAATTCCCAAAGGCAGGAGTGTATTAATTCTAGGTGATTTTAATTATAATGTATACAACCACAAAGAAGAAACTTATAATCATTTAATTGATTATATGAATAAATACACGCTGGAAACAAAATTGAGCCCTTACGGTGTGACGACAGAATTAAATACCCAAATTGACGTCGTGTTTTCGAATATGAGCAATATCTATTGTGGAATTTATGAAACCTACTTCAGTTACCATAAACCCATTTATACCATTTTCAATCCGAAGGAGATTATTTACAACAATGACAGGGAAGGACCTTTGATAACCTCTAATTATGAGGAGAATAATAAGATTCTTGCAAATAAAAATGACAATGGCAGAGTCAATAATACCAACACTAATGATAGCTCAATGAGACCAATCACTAATAATGATCATGAAGCCGAAAAAAATAACTATATAGCTCGCCTAAACGAGAATGCTCCCCATGAACAATATAGCGAAGATGTATATAAATTCGCTTTATCAGCAGAGCAATGCCACAAAATTAAAAAACATAATTTTTACGTACAGCATAGACATATAAATTTATTCCAAGAAATAATGGATAAGACATAAAATCAACGTGCAGTCAGTAATCTTGCGCAAGACATCGGCTATGTCGGTGAATCTGTGCGTAATTTGAAGAGAATTCAAAGATATAAAAGTAATATTCAAATTCTACATACTCATAGAACGGTCAGTAACTCAATAAGCCATTGGATTTGTACAAAGGCCGATGGCAAAGGAACTATACATGTGTACGAGCTCCAATAGTAAACATTTGAATCAGGATCAAATCGAGTATTTGAACGCGATATATAGATATAAGAAAAAATACATATTTCACAAAGTCCAAAATCAAACAAATGACATCAATTATGGTGCATTTGCCATTTATTTTGCGATCTTATTATGTTATAGTCAAGACCCAGAAGAAGCCCAAATTTATCGTGTGGATTCCCTGCGTAATCACATATCAAAGATTTTACTTAATCGACAATTACATACTTTACCCAATACTGATGACATTACTGGGACAATGGTAGATAATCCTCACAGTAACGAACAAACAAATAACTCCACTTATAGTATAAATAAATGTGAGACAGTTGCGCAAAGAAGGCAGAACCAAGACTATGAGTATAATTTCGCCTTGACTATAGACGAATGTCACGAAGTTGAAGGACTGATTAATTACATACACGATAAACATGTCAATTTATTCCACGAAATAATAAATAAAGCATTAGATGAACGCAGAATACATAATTTTGCGCAAGACACCGGTTATATAGGAGCATTTTTGAGTAATCTTCAAAGAATTCAAAGACATAAGAGCAATATTCAAATTTTGTATAGTGGCGCAATTGGCATTAACAAAATCGGATGTTGCATACCAATCGTTTATTAATAATATTACCCCAACAAAATAATTATATTTATTGATATTAATTTCGAATGGGAAACATGGACACTTCGCGATGAAAAAATGGAAAATTGGTTTTTGAAACGTTATTTCCAAATCACCACCTCGGGGGAATTCCCCAAGAAAAACATCTGCTGAACACTCAAAACTTTTAACATCATCTCGGAACCAGTCCCATCAATTATGTCATAAACAGGGTAAAATTTATTTTCAAAAATCCTTCAGGCACTTTCACAAATCAAGATAAATCGTTCCCTATAAAAAAAAAAGGGTTTCTACCAGAATTTCCCTCGTTCCGCTTATTTTACAGCTTGACCCCTTGCAACCGGTCAGCAAGCTCCTCACAATCCTCGGGACCGCAACGGGACCTGGGAATTCCCCTTATTAAAGACCCAAAGGTCGAAAAGCAAAAACTCTTCTCCTTGCACGCAGACCCTCCTACAGAAACCTCCCACCAATCAGAATTACAATTTTCATCCCTTCTTAAAATTTAGAAAACTAGTTACACCTCTCGGGAAGTAATTGAAGGAGAGTGTAGGAAAAAGAGTTCAGTTCCAAGTAGGAAAACGATCGAACCACATCGCGAGTGTCCAAGTTCTTCCCAAGACTTCTTCTAGAGATTAGCTTCAAAGATCAGAATTGGTCCCATAAAAAAAACCTAGTTCTCTCTATAAACCTGATAACAGTGCAAATGTAAAAAAATTCAACTTGTGATTAAAAAAGGTGAAATCAACCCATAAGTGTGTTTTTTATTCTTGTTCAAACACCCGTGACAACTGTCAGTAAAATAAAATCTAAAATAATCAAATAAAAACCAAAAAAAAGGGCAAACAAAAAATTCATAAAAAAGAAAAGTTTAGTCATTAACTCTTTCGAGTGAAATTAATTTATTAACTCGGAAGTGTCACAATCATTTTCTCGATTGCTGGCACATCGGACATTGGATTTGTACTAAAGCAGACGGTAAAGGTAACGTCCATTTATACGACAGTTTGAATGCCAATAAATTACATCAAGATCAGATCGATTATTTGGATGCAATATACAGATATCATAAAAAATATAGATTCCATATGGTCCAAAATCAGACAAATGGCATAGATTGCGGAGTATTTGCTATCTTTTTTGCGACGTTGCTATGTTATGGTGAGGACCCAACGAATCAAAATCATTATGATGTGGGCTTGATGCGGAAGCACATAGCTCAGATTCTATTACAAAAAAAATTAATGCCATTTTCGTAGTAATGTAGAAAAGGTTGTAAAAAAGGTAACAAAGATACTAGATGATGAACATTTAGTAGTTTGTCAAGTGCATGGAGAAAAACATGAAGGGACAATTTAATCATACAGACGATTACCAATTCATAGTAAATACCTCCTGTCCCCTATTGTGTTCTCTGATTTAAGTGTACAATGTGTTGTCTACGGGACCGACAACCGCCACGTCCAAGTCGTGGTCCTGGACAGAGACTGAGAGCGGTTTACTAATAGTACGTGTTTTCATTACCAGGGTAGCATGAGGGATAGTAGATTAAGAGCCCTTACCTACAATAACGGTCATCACTCAGGATTGCTCATCACTGGGGCCATTGTTTACTGGTCGAACGAGAAAAATGGCAATTTAATGGAATGTCGACATTTCATAATCAGTAGAAGTTAGCCCAATGCTTACTAAAGACCTGTATGTGTAATTGTCATTAAAGATAACTTATTATTCACTTATTATTAAGATTAGACGGTCCTGTCCGGAGGTGCAATCAGCTTTTCGGCCATTTTATACCCTGCCCTAAGGCAGCCGCCTAGTCGCTGGTATCGAGTATCTGTGCCCTACGAGCTAGCTCATAGAGCCCCTTGATCCCGTCCCTGTCGACACGTATATCTATGCACGTAGACCCGAAGACATTCCATCCGGCTTCGTCGAGTCCGCTGCATCTTGTACACAGGTGAAGAGGATCCTCCTCCGTCAGCCCGCATCTTTTGCATAGGGGGTCAGTCCCCTTGCCTATTCTTGATAAGTACAGAGCCAAGGGCCAGTGTCCAGTGATAAGCCCCACTATAGCCCGGAGCTTAACCCTGTTTAGGCCCAATAAGGTTTCTGCCATCTTCCTTGTGGGTTTTCCTAGGAAGGATCGCGTGTGCCTGGCACCCGTCTCCGAGTCCCATCTCTCCACGATCCTTGATCAGGTCCTTCGCAAAATCGGTGTGCACGCCTACATGCTCCACTTCCCCCTGAAAGGCCCTGCTACTACCTTTCTTTGCTAGCTCATCGGCTTTTTCATTGCCTTTGATGCCAGCGTGGCTCGGAATCCAAGCCACCTCGAGCCGATTATTTTCGGCAATCCTCTCCATCAGCTCAACGCATTCACTCACTAACTTTGAGCAACACTCATACCTGAGTATTGCCCTCAGCGCGCGCCTGCTGTCCGAGAACATGAAGATCTTTTTGCCCTTGTCCCCTCTCTCCAGGATCATCCTAGCACAGGCTCTCAGGGCAGCTAGTTCGGTCTGGAGTACGGTTGCGTGCGAGTCCAGCCCAATGGTCCTCGCTATTGCAGGCCCCTCTGACCAGACCCCCGCTCCTGCCCGTCCGCTCACCCGTGATCCGTCCGTATACCAGACTAGTCCACGGGGCGGCACCCAGTCCGCATCCTTTCCTGACGGGGTTTCCCCCCATCCAAGGTTGACCGAGAACTTTCTGCGAAAGTGCCATCGGGATCTGCAGGCGTCAGCACCCCGCGACAGTAGCCCCTCAAGCTCGCCGTCCACGCGGAGGACACTAGCGTAACCATTCCTGGCTCCTTTCCATGTTCCCTGTAGCCGCAATCTCGCGGCCGCTTTTGTCGCCTCCTCCCTTATGATTAGGTGTGGAGTTTGCATGAAGAGCAAGGCCTCCAATGCTGAGCTCGGGGTCGTTCTGAGGGCCCCTGTTATGCCCAGCATCGCAAGCCTGCCTGTTCTGCCCACCGCTTTCCTGTGGCAGGCCTTGTTCAATGCTGTCCACCACACTGCGGCTGCGTATGTTAGCTGTGGGGTCATAATGGCCGTGTAGATCCATGTGACCATCCTCGGCCTCAGACCCCATGTGCTTCCGAACATTCGCCTGCACGCCCAGTATGTCATAGTGACCTTGCTAATCTGCATAGCGATATGCTTTTTCCAGCTGAGCTTCTTATCGAGCCAAATACCTAGGTATTTGACCTCCTCTGAGAATTCCAGCATTGTGTTATAAATGGAGGGAGCTTTGACAGCACCCCTCCTTTTACGTGTGAAGTGCACCATCTCCGTCTTGCCTGGGTTTACCCTTAGGCCCTTCGATGTGCACCAGTGCTGAACAGAGTTCAGCGCCTTTTGCATTTTGCTATGTAGCGTGCTCGTGTTCCTGCTCGATACCAGCAGTGCCACATCATCTGCGTATGCGACTGTCCTCACTCCCAGTTCCTCGAGTCCAGTGAGGAGGCCGTCAACAACGAGGAGCCATAGCAGAGGAGAGATAACCCCCCCCTGCGGGCAGCCCCTCCCTGCCGCAGCCTTTACCTCACTGTCACCAAGGGTGGAGTGGACAACTCTTGTTCGGAGCATGGCGGCTATCCATCTGATGACCGTTTTCTCCATCCCAAATGCTGCCGCAGCTTCCTCCATCATTCCAAAGGAGGTATTGTCGAAGGCCCCTTCGATGTCTATGAAGACACCCAGGGTGTCCTCCCCCCTCTCATTTGCACTTTCTATTGTGCCTACCAAGTGGTGCAGCGCAGTCTCAGTCGATCTGCCAGCTTGGTAAGCATGTTGTGAGGGGCATATCTGGTTAGTCCTCAGTGCCCCCTCCTTAATGTGCCTATCGACCAGCCTTTCCAGCGCCTTCAACAAGAAGGAGCTCAGGCTGATTGGTCTATAGGCTTTCGCGTTGTCATAGCTGCATTTACCTCGTTTGGGGATAAAGACAACCCTGACTTCGCGCCACCTGCCTGGCACGTAGCCCAATGCCAGGCAGACCCTGAAAACCGGTATCAGACTGCGAAGGAGCAATGGCCCCCCTCTTCGCAAGAGGGCCGGATGTATCCCATCCGGACCCGGACTCTTGTACATATCGAATGAGTCCACCGCCCATCGCAGCCTGTCCAGCGTTACTATTCTTGCGGCTAGCTCCCAGTCGGGATCGCCGCTTCCTGTCCGCTTCCAGTCCACTTCCGGGCACTCTCCAGGATGCTCTATAGTAGAGTCCGGAAAGTGCGCGCGAACCAGATGCTCGAGGACCTCTCGCAGCTCTGTGATGGTCTCTCTGCTTTGCAGCCTGATTCCACCCAGCCTTTGTGCTGGGCCCCCCGAGAAGACCCTGCGAAGCCTGGAGATGCCCGAAAGCGCCTCCAGTTCCTCACAGTATGTCCTCCAGGTGAACTCCTTTGATCGTTTTATGAGCCTCTTGTACTCCCTCTGCACATTTCTGTACCGAGTCCAGTCTTCGGCTCTCTTCGATTTGTGCGCTCGGTTCCCGAGTCTCCTGGACTGGCTTCTCAGCCTGTCCAACTCACGACTCCACCAAGGCACTTTATTACCCATCCTGCATCGTCTAGCCGTGCATGCCGTCTCGAAGGACTCAGTTAGGGCAACGTGGATTCTCTCCACCTCGTCCTCCAACCGGTCCTCCCTGCAGGGCCTTACGCGTCCTACCCCGAGCCTTTCCTCCAAGTTCCTCCCGAAGGAGTCCCAGTCGGTGGCCCTTGGGTTTCTGCGCAGGCGGTCCTGCTGCTGTTGGGCGCAGCCCTCTATGCTGAATCTGATGCGTCGATGGTCAGAGAGTGTGTCCTCCCGGTCCACCCTCCAGTCCCTGCATCGCCCCGCCATCCGGCGGGTACACATGGTTACGTCAATGATACATTGACAGCGAGAGGTGACAAACGTGGGCCTCGAGCCCCTGTTTAGGATCTCCAGGTCCACGTCTGCCATAAATTCCAGGAGAGCAGTGCCCCTGTCATTACATCTTTCGCTGCCCCACACCACGTTCTGCGCGTTTGCGTCACACCCTATGATGAGTGGCACCTTTTTAGCTCTGCAGTGATTCACCAGATCACGCAGTTCTTTGGTAGGTGGTGGTGTCGGCGAGTCATGTGGGAAGTAAGCCGAGCAGAAAACGATATCCTCCGCACCGGCCTCCCCCCGAAGTCTCACGACAACCGCCACCAAGTCTCTGTGGCAGAAGTTGGCCATTCCCCTGGCTCCGCACGCTCTTCTGACAGCAATGCGGGTCCTGTGGCCCAGGTCGCCCCGAGCATAGAATAGCTCCACCTCACCTCCAGATAGGCCTTTTACCGAGCCTCCATGTTGCCAGGGCTCTTGCATAAGGCATATGTCTGTGTGCTCCACTGCTAGACTGCGACTCAGCAGGGCAGTCGCAGTCTTGCAGTGCTGCAAGTTAATCTGGGAGCAGTGGACTAGCAGAGAGCCTAAGCCGTCTCCCTGCATCTTGCCCTCTGCTCCTTCCCCCCTCCTTCGCCTGGCCATTGATCGGCCATTAGGCAGGGCCGCCTGGTGGCGCCCTACCCTGCCCCGAGTGGGATGAGCCCGGCAGGGCCCAGTTGAGGGTCCCTTGAGACCCCCTCCCAGTTCCCGCCGCGCCCCCTCTCACCAGAGGCGGCCTCCCTCTTCGGCCCTTCATGCGTCCGCTCAGCGGAGGCCTTGCAGGGGAAAGGGGGTCCCTCAGTAAGAGGGAGCCTTCCTCGCTCTCCTATTCCCTCCCCTCATGGGCGCCTTCTCCGGCAGTTACTGGGGCACTCTCCGAGTCACTCGGACCCTTTGGCGCTCCCTCCTGCCCTCCCCTCCCCCCTGCGATCCCTGACTCCCCTTGGTCGGCGATCGCTTTCCTTGGGCCCGGCTGCGCCTGGGGCGCCTTTCCCCCCGCCGCTCTCCGCTGGGTCTCGTAGAAACGAGCCCGGCCGAGGCAGTAGAAAGGAGCCATCCCCATACCCTTCAGGGCCTCTAGAGACTTGGGGTCCACGCCCAACACCAGGTTGAGCCCCTCCACCCCGCTCCGGCAGTCCCAGACCCTCCACTTGCCTGTGGTGAGGACCCTGTTCTGCATTCCCAACTTCTCAAAGGCCACAGCCACTCCTACGGGTTTTCCCCGGAGAACGGCCGTGACTCTGATCAGTTTTTGGAGCGCTTCCTTATCCACCATGATAAGGGAGGCCCCCTCCCAGGGTACCAGGGTGGACACCACGGTCTTCAGCCATTCTCTTGACTGACCGTCCGTGCATGCCACCCACAGCACGCCATCGTCAAACCAGTGGCCGTCAAAGCTCGGGAGCTGACCTTCCATGTCAGTCCCGAACAGAGCCGCCACTAGCGCCTCCTGAACTAGGTCGGCTTGCTCCCTCGTCAGAGACAGCTCAGAATGGCCAGTTGGCACTAAGGCCACCCTGCCGCCACCCTTCGCCGCCTCCCTGAAGGAGGTTGCCCCCAGTCCTTCCATGGCCCTCACCTTTTTATTGGGCATGGCCATGTCGGGGTGAGTGGATCCCGAGGACCTGGGCCTCTTCCTCCTTGTCCCCTGTTCCTCCTTATCCCACGACGCGGTCTCTACCTGCGGAGATTGCTGATCCCGCGAGGCATCGGCCTTCAGCCTAGCCAGGCGGGCCCGGCGCTTCTCCGCACCCGTCC
Organism: Diachasmimorpha longicaudata; assembly: GCF_034640455.1. Lineage (NCBI taxonomy): Eukaryota > Metazoa > Arthropoda > Insecta > Hymenoptera > Braconidae > Diachasmimorpha > Diachasmimorpha longicaudata. The sequence goes on from NC_087243.1 coordinate 88,120, forward strand.
TACCCCTTCTCCTCTTCCCCTGGGTAGGGTCAGCAACAGCAGGCCCACCACTGGTAGGCCCCTCTGAGGCTGGCTCCTCCACAACTTCCATTTCGATCTGCGCTTGTTCCCCTTCCGGGGCCCTAGTGCTGATCGTATTCTCCTCCGACCTGCAAGCCTCTGCCGTTCCCTCAGAGAGGGCACCGTCATCGGCGTTAAAATTTTTGTAAGTTATTGGGTCCATGTTAATCCCACGAGTAACCTGGAAAAGAAAGTCCACCCCCGCAGAGCCTGGATGCGGCGGTAAGGCATGCATACAATGGGGTGCTGCCTGGTTCCCCAAGGGTATCGTTTGCGACACTGTTCCCCAGTGTCATTCAGCCCTCGGCACGATAACTTCCACCTTAGCTTGGGGAGTCTGGTCCGCGGCGATGCCTTGGGTCTTCCTAACGGGTTTTTACTTCCGTAGGTCGACGTTATAGCTGTCGCTAGCCGGATACTGAAGTGTGCCCCAGGATCCTGGAGTCAGGTGCTGTTGTTCAGCCTCCTTTCTCCGTTCCCGAGGTGCCACTCTTTCTCCGGCCGTCCCCCTATCCGCCACCAAGGGACGCGCTCAGTTGGTGACTCAGACCGTCCCCTTCGTCTCGTTTATAGAGCACGTCCGGGGCTGAGATTAAAGATAACATGGGAATATTTTTTTTTTAATGAAATCCGCTCACCCTTCTCGATCAGACCATAGGTGAATTTTCTCGTCGGTTAATTCCAGCATCTTCTGCGTTGTGACCACTAGCTGAGTGAGCAGTACAGCTGCGGTTAACTCGAGTCTGGGGATGGTCATACGTTTGAGAGGCGCCACCTTTGTTTTAGCGCAGACCATTGTCACTGATGCTGGTTTGTTGATCTCCTTGCAACGGATATACACCACTGCACTCATTGCAACGGTTGATGCATCTGCAAATCCGTGAATCTCGATGCCAGATGTGTTTGATGAGATTCTCAGCCATCTGGGTACAGAAATCTTCTCTAGTTCATTGATATTTTCTCTGAAGTTTCTCCATTTTCGAACGTACTCCTGAGGAAGTGATTCATCCCAATTGATTTTGAGTCTCCATAAGTCCTGGATGATCATCTTGCCTCGTACGACGACTGGAGCTAGAAATCCTAATGGATCGAATAGTTGGGCTATCTCTGATAGCACTGATCTCTTAGTAAAGGTCTGTGAGGTGAACTCCTTGGATTTGTAACGAAATGTGTCACTCGATTGGTGCCAGCACAGTCCGAGCACCTTAGTAATAGACTCCTCGAATTGGATAGGTGATGAATTAGTTGATAAACCTAAATCTTCCAGCGCCGTTGAGCAGTTGGTGTTCCCCTTCTGTAGGGGAAATCCTCCCGCTTCGCCGAGACCTTGCAGCTGCCAAGCGATTTCTTTAAGCTGATGCACTGTGTCTGCTCCGCCGTAAATGTCATCTACATAACGGCCTTTGGTGAGAGTCTCGACTGCGGCTGGATAGCGATGTCCTTCGTCTTCGGCTAGTTGGTGAAGGACTCGAAGTGAGAGCCATGGAGAGCAACTGAGTCCATAGGTTACTGTGGTAAGTCTATAGATGATGAGCTCATGATTCTTGTTAAGCCACAGAATCCGTTGTAGATCCCAATCGTCTTCATGCACTGCTATTTGTCTGAACATCTTCACGATGTCCGTTCCAAATGTGAACCGATGTGTTCTAAGCCAGGTCAGCACGTTCATTGTGTCAACCTGAAGTTTTTCACCAGGGTAGAGGATGTCGTTCAGCGACAACCCCAATGAACTTGGACTTGATCCATTGAACACAACTCTTAACTTTGTTGTGATTGCGTCTGTGCGCAGAACCCCATGATGCGGTAGATAATAGGCTATTGCGGGTTCTGTGCTCTCCGCTGATTTCCTCATGTGTCCAAGTGACTCGTACTCCTCGATGAATTCTGTGTAGAGTTTGGCGTAGGCCTCGTTTGATTTCAGGCGCCTTGTGACTGATTGGAGTTGCCTTGAGGCAATGAATCTCGATTCTCCTAGCACTTTTGGTGATGTCCTTAAGGGTAGTCTCACTATGTACCGTCCTTTGATATCTCTGCAGTGTGTACGTTTAAAGAATTCTTCGCACTCGATTTCCTCTGGTGATAGCTCTTGATGTGAGTTATATGGTAACTCCTCCTGGTTCCACAATTTTTGCAATAGATCTAATAGTTGTTCGTTCGATGAGTTCCTTACGGCCGTTAGGGATACTCTCGGTGAACAACCTTGATTCTCGATTGGCCCGGTTATTATCCAACCGAAAATCGTTTGTTGGCCAACTAGGTGAGTTTGTTTGGGCTTGACGACTCTGTTTTCTTTCATCCGCCCGTAGATGTCCGCCCCTATGATGATGTCCATTGGACCAGGTGTAAGATAGCCAGGATCAGCTAGCTGAAGACCTCGGAAGTGGTTGATCCCGGTTGTCGAACACGAGAACGATGGCAGTCTTGCGGTTAGCTTCTTTAAAATATGTGCGTGGATTTGAATTTGTTGCGTGGTATGAACTGCCTGGAGAAGTATTGAAACGACTCCTCTCGTGCGACCTGAATTGATTCCTCCTATTCCTGCTATTTCTATTGATGATGACCTCCGTTGAAGTTGAAGTTGATGCACTAAAGAGTCAGAGACGAATGATAGCTCTGAGCCTTGATCGATTAGTATCCTTGCTAGGAGTGAGTAGCCCTTCGCTGAATAAGCTTTGGCTTGTGCTGTTGCAAGCAGTACGTGCTGATGATCTCCTGAAGAATGATGACTGCTCTGCTGGCTGATTTCCTGATTGTTGATACCTTCCTCGATGATTTTCTCCGTTGACTCACTGATCTTCTCATTGATGATTGATGTTGAGGAATTTTCTCGTGCTACTAAGATGTGGTTTAAATACGATCAGTGAATGCTCGAGTGGATTATGAGTAGGAAATTTTACTCACTTCCGTTATGCGAGGATCCGGCAATTGGTTGGTCTCCTGCTGTGGAAAGTCTCCGTTCAGCCCCTCCACTTCCAGTGTAGGAGTTTCCGCCGTGAATGAGGGTGTGGTGTCTTCTCTTGCAGGTGTAACAAGTCTTGCTGCTCTTACATTTGGAGAACAGATGTGGTCCAAGACAATTAAAACACAGCCTTTTGCTGGCCACCACCTCATTCCTCTTCTCAGGTGATAGATCGATGAATTTAGGACAGCTGGAGATGAAGTGTGCCTCCTTGCAGAAGGCACAGTTGTCCTTTGAAAAATCCTTTGTGGTTTGTCCTGGCTCTTTCTGAGCACTCGCTACGACGAGAGCGCTCTTCTTTCGATGATGCATTGCTGATGTACTCTGATGATTTTTCTCTGTGTTTGCATGTAGCTTAGAGCCAGCGTTGATACCTCTACCGCAAGAGTCAACGAAGCTAGTGACTTCTTGCAAGGTAGGAAAATCCTTAGAGCTGCCCACATACAGCTCCCAGGCTCTTAATGTCTCAGTGTCCAGCGACTTCCTGAGTAGATGTACGATCATCTGTTCGATAAGCTGCTCCTTGGATAGACCAGTCATGGCTACAAGCTGGTCCATTGTCTCCAGAGCGGCTGCTGAATTGGAGCTGAGGCTCTCCTCAGTTGCCTTGCTGATTTTCGGAAGATTGAGGATTCGATTGAATAGAGCTTGAGTGATCAATCTGGGATCCTCGTACTTCCTCACGAGCTTCTCCCAAGCTTTCTCGTAATTATCGTCAGTAACTGTGAAGGTAGATATGAGACTAGCAGCTGTTCCCCTCAGGGCTTCTTTCAGACGAACCAGCTTCTGCACTGGCGGGATGGATTGATCTTTTCCTACCAATGACTAAAACAGGTCACTGAATTGTTTCCATTCTGAGTGCCTCCCATCGAATGGAGGTAAGCTGATGCGCTTTAATTGATGTAACTGACTTGATGAGGTTGAGTTGCTCTGAGCTGATTTTCTCTGCAACTCTTCATTTAGACGAAAGATCATCCTGAGACACTCTCTCTTCAGGACTGTTGCGCTCTGGAAGGTCTCCTTGATGATGTCCTCTTGAGTTGGATTTAACTCGTCGCTTAAACTCGTATGAACGTCGAGCATCTCCTTCCAATCCGCGTTGATAGTTCGTTCCAACCCATTCAACTCCTCGCACGTGAGTGGGGGTAGACTTGAACTCTCCAGTGCTTGATGAAGTTCTTGATTGGTATGATTGAGGGTATCTAAATGCAACTCGATCTGTTGCAATTTAAATCGCTGAGATCCATTCAATTGTCCTAGCGGGGGTACCTCAGACATCCTTTTTTTGATTTGAATTTCCGATTCTCGATGATTTTCTGACATAGGTTTCGGAATGTCCTTGCTGCAATGTGCATTATGAGATAAATCAGATATTGAAATGGTTGGAACAACACTTTGAATAGACTCATCTGATTGTTGGTCGTCTTGAGAATCGCTGCTGCTGCGCTGCTCCGTGATTTGGTTGTCCATGGTAAGTGACCGTTGTGTGGGGTTACCGACCGACTGTGCTCTTCGCTGTGTAGGTGTGTTGATGTGTCTCACGTCTGCTGGACTCGGCTAGGTTCGCTCGGCCAATTTGAAGGACCTCGGTTTTTCACTCACGGTGTTTACAACGAGCCGTGTTTACTTTTAGTTTATGACCTCAAGGAATTCGGCACTGACTCTAATAAACCACGAATATTGACCCGAAATCTCTGTCCGTTGATTTTCTTATGTGAACCCCGATAATTTTCTAATCGACGTGGCGTCGATTTTCCACGAGGTTTTCTACCACTCTAATTATTCACTATGCGCCTCATCCGGCTCGAAGGACCAATGTTTTAGGAGTGACTATGTTTTTTGCCGGGATTTCGGGGAAGTGGGACAATTGGTGGTAGAAAATAATGTTTTATCACAAATGGTCCACTAAACCTATTGCTGATGTACTTTTATAAGGCGTGAGCCTTGTGTCCTGATTATACAAATTACTCCTCGTAGAAATTTATAACGTTGCGTATCTCAATAATAATCCGCTGAATGGCTAACACTCCGATAAATTTACAAAATAAGGTTTTAATAGATGATGTACTCAAAAACCCGATGAACTTATACGTTCCTTACAAAATATATAAACGCCCGATTCTAATTTCTCGATAGGGACGTTAGACACAATTTATAGATGAGTACTGCTCTGAATGAGTTTCCGTAACGAACTGAATGCTTTTAGGTTGTTCTGCGTGAACTGGCCCCGAATTTCAATGCCCTCAAGGTCGCCCGAATTTTCTCGATTGTTCTGATGCTAAACCTGGCGATTTTCTGTTTACGTTTCAAACACAGATTTTTTATTGTGAATTTAATTTACAACAAGCAAGGTCTCTTGACAAAACACTGTAGGGCTATTGCATCATGAGATAATTAACATTTAAACAATTAGCGTTGGAACGCCAAGGGGGATGCCCGCGATTTTCAAAATTTTCCACCAAAAAAACACGTTTTCCCAATTATCTCGTAAACAAATGGGTTTACAGCATTTTGCCAAGACGATTTTTTTGCGAGCAATCCAATTTTACACATTAATTATCTGTTTGAGATAGCGACGAGTATGCGGTGCCGATTTGGGATCAGTGGGAAAAATAAAAAGACACAAGACACGTTAGACTATTGGGGGATGCACTGTTTAATTTATTATAAATAATTTGAGGCGTAACCTCGCGTCTTTGAAAGAATTTTACAGTTAAAGTTTGTTAATTTCAATTCACGCACTGCTGGTGATATACTAGAACAGTTATAGAGTACGCGATTGAAAATTGAGGTTTTCTTGGAGATATTTGATTGAGAGATAGCTACAAACACTTGAACGTCTGTGGTTCGTCAACGCTGTAGATGAACTGAGGGTCAGAAACGTCCGTTGGGAGTACGAGTCTTAGCGCGTGGTGATTTTCTCATCCCTCTATAGGGTGATTAGAAAAACTATTTGAATTAAGTTTTCTGGAATGTTCGAGAATATTCACTGGAGAATTGGGTGATCTTTCTCTCTCTTTTAAACATCCCGGGGCCCATTCATCATCAGGGATGATGAATTATCTCTCTTGAGTTTCTCTTCTACGGTGGATGGCTTTGGTAGGTGTCTACTCCTCTTCCTGCTCTGGCTCCTCTTCTGGAGGTTGTTCTGCTGGAGGTGGATCTGTCGGTAGGAGGCAGAGCTTGGCGATAGGTCTTTTGAAGATTGAGCTGGTGCTGGTGATCCTCTCTAAGATGGGAGTTCCATTTTGTTGTGTTGGAACTGATGCTTTTGAGGTCCTGATGGTTGCAACTCTGGTTAAGCCATCTGCTCCTGGGTGAATTTCTATTACTCTTGCGAGGGGCCATTTTGCTGGAGGATAATCTTCGTCGATCATCAGGACCATGTCTCCAACCTCGATGTTCCTCTCTCTCTGGTTCCACTTATAGATGGCTTGATATCGTTGGAGACACTCCCTAGCCCATCTGGACCAGAACTGCTGGATTTTTTGAGTAACCAGATTCCATCTTTGTAGTTTTCTGGGCTCTCTGTTGAGGATGGTTGGTTCTGGTATGATCTGGAGTGGCTCACCGATCAGGAAATGTCCTGGGGTGAGTGCTTGGAGGTCTTCTGCGTCATCCGTCATTGGAGTGATTGGCCTCGAATTCAGGCAGGCCTCGATTTGGATGAGGATGCTGTTGAGTTCCTCGTAGGTGAATGTTGATGATCCGAGGACTCTCTTGAGGTGGAACTTGGTGGATTTCACAGCTGCCTCCCATTTGCCACCAAAGTGGGGTGCTCTCGGTGGTGAGAAGCTCCATTGAGTCCCCTGTGTGGCGAGGGCAGCTTGAATCTCGAGGTTCTCTATCGAGGGTTGATTGTACAGCGTCTTGAGTATTGAGGCTGCGCCAACAAATGTAGTGGCGTTGTCGCTGTACATCACTTCGGGGATTTCTCTTCTTCCGGTGAATCTCTTATATGCCCCTATGAAGGCATCTGTCGTCTGCCCGGACACGAGCTCGAGATGAACAGCTGATGTGCTGAAACAGACAAAAACTGCAATATGCACCATAGATGGTTGGGCGTTTGTAGGCCGCCATTTGAGAATGGGAAGTGGACCTGCATAGTCCACTCCCGTGTGGAGGAATGCTCGTGTTGGTGAAGTTCTAACAGCCGGCAGTGGTGCCATTCGCTGGTGAGCCTGGCGTCCTCGGTGTCTGATGCAGATGGCACATTTCTGGATATGGGCTCTGACAGTGCCTCTGCCACCGATGATCCAGTACTTCTGTCGCGTGAAAGCTAGGGTGAGTTGTGTCCCACCGTGTAGAGTTTTTCGGTGAGCTTCTTCGAGGACTAACGTCGTTAGACGAGACTGTCGAGGCAGGATTGCTGGGTGAATCTCTTCGGGATCCAGCTGTGAGTTTTTGAGACGGCCTCCTAGTCGGATAATTCCGAGTTCGTCTATAGTGGGCGTTAACTTTGCCAGAGGATGACTCCGTGGTACTTGAGCGTTTCTCACGAGCAACCTATGAACAGAAGCAAAATATTGAGCTTGAGTTATTTTTACCCAGAATATCCTGGCCTCGGTGAGTTCTCTGATGGTGAGGACGGGCGTCTGGGGAACTGGCTGTCTTCTAAATCGCTCGATTGCTCTGTTCAGTGTCGCTGTTACTTGGAGTACCTTTTCCATTCTGGAGTACCTGTTGAGTAGTTCGGCTAAGGCATTGATCTTCATGGCCACTGGGTAGGATGGTGATGGTCTTGCTTCGGTTGCTGCTACTGCTGGAACGTCTTCTATTGAGGAAGGCCATTCCTGGGGATCCTGGTTAATCCATTCAGGTCCGGTTCACCATAGGGGATGTACTGCTAGTTCTTGAGGAGCTATTCCTCTTGAGGCACAGTCGGCTGGATTCTCCTTGCCGCTGATATGTCTCCAGCTTGCATCTGGGAGTGAGTCCTGGATTTTGATGACTCGGTTTTGGACGTAGTCTTTCCATCTTGAGGGGTGTCCTTTGATCCATGCCAGGGTTACCGTAGAATCTGTCCATAGGTGAGTTTCTACTTCCCTGAGGTCGAGCATCTCTTTGGTGATGACCACTAACTTCGTAAGCAGGACAGCTGCGTTGAGTTCAAGACGAGGAATGGTCATGCGCTTGATAGGAGCTACTCTTGTTTTTGCGCACACCAGTACTGTTGAAGTAGGCTCATTGAAGTTCTCTGTCCTGAGGTACACTACTGCACCCATTGCTGCGGTGGAGGCGTCTGCGAATCGATGGATTTGGATTCTCTTCGTCTTGGATGAAATTCTCAACCATCTCGGTACTGAGATTTGATTCAGCGTATTGAGATTGAGCCTGAAGTCTTTCCATTGGCGTTGATAGTCTTCTGGTAGAGGTTCATCCCAGTTGAGTTTTAACTTCCATAGATCCTGGATGATTATTTTCCCTCGAGTGACTACTGGTGCAATCAGTCCCAATGGATCGAAGAGTTGAGCTATTTCTGATAGTGTTGTCCTCTTCGTGAACACTGCTGAATCAAACTCCTTTGATTTGTATTGGAATGTATCACTGGTTTGATGCCAATACAATCCAAGGACTTTGGTGATAGGCTCTTGGAATTGGATTATCGATTGAGTTGATGATATTCCTAATGTCTCCAAGGCTTGTGGACAGTTGCTGCTCCACTTCTGGAGTGGAAACCCGCCTGCTTGGCAAAGACCACTCAGCTGCCAGGCGATTTCTCTGAGTTCTTCTGCGGTTTCTGCTCCACCATAAATGTCATCGACATATCTGCCTTTGGTGAGTGTCTCAACTGCGGCAGGATATCGATGGCCTTCGTCCTCTGCTAATTGCTGGAGCACTCTTAGAGATATCCATGGAGAACAGTTGAGTCCGTACGTAACTGTGGTGAGCTCGTAGGTGATGAGCTGTTGTTGCGAATTGTGCCACAGTATTCTCTGGAGATTCCACTGGTCCTTGTGAACGTTTATCTGTCGAAACATTTTGACTATGTCTGTTCCAAAGACTAGTTTGTGCTTTCTCAGCCATGTCAGGACGTTCATCGTGTCTGCTTGGAGCTTCCCACCAGGATAGAGGATATCGTTGAGGGATATTCCTGATGAGGTTTTGCTTGAGCCGTTGAAGACTACTCTCAATTTCGTAGTGAGTGCGTCTTCTCGTAGAACCCCGTGATGCGGTAGATAGTATGCTGTGGAGGGTTCTTCTTCTATTGGTGCTCTCCTCATGTGTCCTAATGCCTCATACTCATCGATGAAGTCTCTATAGAGCTTGGCATAATTATCGTCTGCCTTGAGACGACGTTCAACTGACTGTAGTTGCCTTGAGGCTTTGAGCTTTGAGTTGCCGAGTGCTTCTGCTGATGTCCTTAGAGGGAGTCTAACTGTATAGCGCCCGGTCTTGTCTCTTGAGTGCGTGGACTTAAATATTTTCTCACACTGGAGTTCATCTGGTGATAGCTCTGAGTTCTGCGTTGTGGGTAATTCTTCCTGGGTCCAAAATCTTTGAAGAAGCTCTAGGAGTTGTTCATTGGAGGATTCCTTTACGGCCGATAATGAAATCCTTGGTGAACAACCTTTGCATTCGAATGGTCCGGATAGGATCCATCCGAATACGGTTTGTTGGCCAACTAATTGAGTATTACTGGAGCTGACTACTCTCTGCTTGAGGATCCGCCCATAGGTATCAGCTCCTAATATGATGTCTATTGGCCCAGGTTTGAGATAGTCTGGATCGGCTAGTTGAAGACCTTGGAGTGGGTCGATCCTTGGTGATTTGCAGGAGAAGGATGGTAGCTTCACGGTGAGTTTCTTGAGGACGTGAGCTTCAAGGTCAACTTGTTCTGACCCGTCGATTGCGTAGAGCGTAATTGAAGCTACTCCTCTCGTGCGCCCTGCGTTCGTCTCTGCGATTCCGATGAGCTCAATTGATGATGACCTTATTGAGAGGTAGAGAGATTTTACTAGTTGCTCGGAGATGAAGGATAGCTCTGATCCTTGATCGAGGAGCATTCTTATACTCAGTGTGAAGCCTCTTGGAGATTGGATTCTTGCTTGGGCTGTGGCTAGCAATACACATTGGTGAGTGTCTTTTGATTGGTGACTCCGCTGATTATTGAGTATCTTCTGATTGCGTGTCTCTTCTGCCTTACTGATCGTTGCCGTGTTGAGCGTAGTCTTCGGTGATGTACTTCTCGAGTCTGTTGAGTTGAGTGCGATCAGTAAGGGTTCTGATTAAAGTGAATGATTTTTATGTACACTCACTCCAATCTGTCGACTCCTTCTTTGGAGGTGCAATCTCTGCCTTTGAGGTGGAAGCTACTGGCTCGTTCTGGTGCACCTCTCCCGAGGTGTGTGGGCTGCCTCCGTGGATCAGAGTGTGGTGCCTGCGTTTGCAGGTGAAGCACGTCTTTTGAGTCTTGCACTTTGAGAAGACGTGTGGCCCTAGACAGTTGAAGCACAGTCTGGTGGTTGATACGAAGTCGTTCCTCTTAATTGGTGACAGGGCTATGAATTTTTCGCAATTCGCGATGAAATGCGACCCCTTGCAGTAAGCGCAGTTGTTACTGGGCTTAGTTGCTTCCCGATGATCGGCTGATTGAGTTGACGCGGTGAAAACCCTTCTTGTTCCTTGAGGAGATGCTGGTCGTGGTCGTTGGGTCTGCGACTTGGAATGGAGTCGTTCTCCTGCGTTGATGCCTCGTGCGCACGACTCCACGAAGTTGGTGAACTCCTTGAGTGATGGGAAATCCTTGGAATCCCCTACTTTGAGTTCCCATGCTCTTAGGGTCTCTGTGTCCAGAGATCTTCTTAATAGATGAACCAGCATCTGTTCCAAAATCTGGTCTTTTGGAAGCTTGGTTGTGGTGATCAGCTGATCGAACGTCTCCAGCGTAGCTGCCGCGTTCGAATTGAGGTTCTCTGCGTTCGCCTTAGTGATTTTGGGAAGACTGAGGACCCTGTTGAATAGAGCTTGTGCTGCTAATCTAGGATCCTCATATTTCCTCACTAATTTGTCCCATGCCTTCTCATAATTCTCCTCGGTGATTGTGAATGTGGACAATAATTGAGAGGCTGGTCCCTTGAGTGCTTCCTTGAGACGAACCAGCTTCTGTACTGGTGGGATTGAGTCGTCCTTGCTCACCAGTGATTGGAATAGATCTCTAAATTGGCTCCATTTAGAGTGACTCCCGTCGAACGTGATGAGGGAGATTCGCTTCAGTTGATTGGCCTGCTTCGTTGAGGTGGAGGCGTTAGCCTCCTCTTTTTTAAGTTGCCCTTTCAGTTGATAAATCAACTTTGAGCAGTCCCGACGCCATGTGGTGGCCTTTTTATAATCCCTCATAGGCCAGGTACTCTTGAGTGGGAAGCAGGTTGACCGCGAATTCCTTTTGAATGGCCACTACCTCGTTCCAGTCAGCTTCCAGCATTTTCTCGTGGCCCTCGAGTTCGTCTAACGTGAGCCTAGTTATTTGAGTGGCCAGTTCCAGCAGCTCCTTGTGCAGTTCACTAAATCCACGCAGCTTTGTTCGGATTTGCTGGAGCTGGAAGTTTTGAAGCGCAGACAGATTCAGCGGGTCCGGTATTGGTGGCACCCCAATACATGATTCCCGCGTCTTGATGCGAGTTGGAGTGGGCTCTGGTTGCTTTTGCTCTGAGACGTCATCATTAACCTCTAATGATGACGGACCTGGAGTGGGCGTGTCCTCTGTAGCTTCGGACACTCTAATAATTGGACGAGCAAAATTAGCATCCGCATCTTTAAATTGATCATCGAGAATCTCTTCGAGATCGTCTGGGTGTTTTTGGTGTAAGTCAGACATGGTTACTTACTTGGTGAGTAGCTATTTGATTTCTACTTTACCTAATGTTGACTTATTCACACTTGCGGTCGGTAATGTAGAGTGCTTACTTGGTGATGCCGCTTTCTGAGGTCGGTTGAGTCCCACTGAGGTTCGGCTGAGTTCGGCTTCACGAGGTGTTCCGATGATTCGAAGAAGCACGTTGAGTCCTGGGTGTCGGTGTTTATGGTTGAGTACGCCTGAATGTAAACGCTAGACCCAGTGTTTGGTGATGTTCTCTGACCTTGTCCTTTTGTTAGGCCCGTGAGGAATGTTGACCGCACGTACCTGAGTGTCAATTATCACTGCACGAACTTTCCACTGAACAAAATTCACGATGTAATTTTTCCACCGATTTCCCAGATCCGGCTCGAAGGACCAAATGTTTGAGATAGCGACGAGTATGCGGTGCCGATTTGGGATCAGTGGGAAAAATAAAAAGACACAAGACACGTTAGACTATTGGGGGATGCACTGTTTAATTTATTATAAATAATTTGAGGCGTAACCTCGCGTCTTTGAAAGAATTTTACAGTTAAAGTTTGTTAATTTCAATTCACGCACTGCTGGTGATATACTAGAACAGTTATAGAGTACGCGATTGAAAATTGAGGTTTTCTTGGAGATATTTGATTGAGAGATAGCTACAAACACTTGAACGTCTGTGGTTCGTCAACGCTGTAGATGAACTGAGGGTCAGAAACGTCCGTTGGGAGTACGAGTCTTAGCGCGTGGTGATTTTCTCATCCCTCTATAGGGTGATTAGAAAAACTATTTGAATTAAGTTTTCTGGAATGTTCGAGAATATTCACTGGAGAATTGGGTGATCTTTCTCTCTCTTTTAAACATTATCTTATGTAAAAATCGCGTATATGTCTTAGTTTATTAATTAATCGCGGATTGTTGTTTAAATTTCAAATCCAATTATTGAATAAACAAATGGATTTACGGGATCCCATCAGGAGACATTTGTTGTAGAAAATTTGATTCTCTGCAAAAAATGTCTTGTGACAAAAAGCCGTAAATCCATTTGTTTACCTGATAATCAAGACAACGCGGTTATTGCTCCAGATTCCGCGAAAATCGCGAGCTATCCCCTCGGAATTTCGACCTCGATTGTTTATGTGATATCCAAAACCCATTATCAATAACTTCTCCCGCATTCCCCATAGATACTAACCGACAGGAAATACATTCCTCAAATAATAAACACCACGTCCACCAAAAATCGGTTTCACCATTTCGGCAAGTGCATTCACCCCAACAAAAAGTATGACACATACCAGAGCATTGAACTCCACCGCGGAAATCATGCACTGTCAAAACTGCTGACTGCCAAAACCGCTGACTTGACAGGTCGATCCCCTCTAAGAATTGGTAGTGGGAAAACCACGCCATAATTTCCACCAATTAGAAATCAATTCGTGTAACCACCACGAACCGATCCGCTCCCCAAAATCAAAAATCGAAAGCAGTCTAGAAGCAACCGTCGGAGCGATAGTTTGACTTGGTGGAAATTACTTTCCGGAATCGATCTGTCTCTTTCGGGCCTCCCATACTATAATTCGCGATAGAGTCGATATAGTGCGCGGTAATCTATTTCACCATAATAAATAGCTAAACGGCCGGAAGTGTACAGGGATACTGCATCCTTTAATCGAAAGTAGGAGTGTTTCTTGCAATTTTAAGAGGACCAATTAATCAGTTTCCGTGGTTGTGGACATTCTCAAAAACTTATCCAAAAACATTGTGCATTAATTATAAGCGAGTGGGTGAACGTGGCATGAATAAGAAGTATTCATGATAGGATCAGAGGCCATTCTGATTCTGGTGAAGAAAGACGATTGTGTCACCGAAGGATCCACACATCCCCAATACATAAGGGATAGTATACATTTACACACTTGAACTGTGAGTGTAATAAAAATAATTATATTCTTCTCCAATTCCAAATTAATTGGCTAATCCACTCTCTAAGAACCTATTCGGGGATAAATATTTTACCGTTATTACTTTCTTGTCAAATAAAATTTACATAAAATTCTAGATAGGAATTAATTATTGTTAATTGTAATTCAAAAAGGTTCGTAATAGAGAATATCATTCTTGAGAATAAAATTTACTCGGAATCATTTGATTATTCCTGATTCCTTTATTCCCCTTCCCACCTTTTCATTTAGATTAATAACATAATTAAGGTAAGAGCGAAAAAACTAAACCTAGCGTCGTCCAAACAAAATCTCAAATATAAAAATACTTAGCTTCATTCCATATTTTCAATTTAGCTATTCCATATTTTTATATCAAAATTTCTAGTTCTTGTTTTCCGCAAATAACCCAATTACATAACAGTTGTCCTCCGACGCTGACAACGTCTCCGGACATAACATTTATTATCAATTATCTCGATAAGAGGCTCTTTTACAGGATTTTGTCAAGAGACCTTGTTTGGGGAGTTGCTGAGTTTAGGGTGGATGTGGGAGGAAATTGAAGTGAAGGATCCAATGATTGAGGATGGACCGGGTGGAAAAATTCTATTAAATGTTGAGGTTTTTATAAAAGTTTATTGGGGCCACGTGCCACAAAAGTCGAGGGTTTCACAATTGAAACGGTGATGTACAAAATAGTAGTTCGATGAATGTCCAAATTAATAATCACTGTTGAATAACTTATAAACTTAGCTAATTATGCCGTTTATCTCTGAAGAAGATGTACTTGTCGATGTACTCGGTGATGTACTCGATCACAAAGGGAGATTTTTTAAGGTTGATTAGCGTTACCGCTTTCGATGAGGATCTACGATAGACTGGGGCGAGTTTTCGTACTTCCAGGGTCAGCTCGGCGGTCTAGTGACCCGAGGTGTTGCTGCTGACCTTTTGGCCTGACCGGGGGACCTAATTACGATTTGGCGCTAAACCTTCAAGTTTCAAACAGACCTTTCTTGTTGTAAATTAAATTTACAATAAAAAAGATCTCTTGACAAAACACTGTAGGGCTATTGCGTCATGACATAATTAACATTTAAGCAATTAGCTTTGGAACGCCAAGGGGGATGCCCACGGTTTTCAGAATCTTGTCTTTTAATAAATAATACTAATGTAAATAATAATCGGTTGTTAATCACCCTAGCGCCCCCCCCCCTCTCACTCATTAGCGGAATGGAACGTCCGCCCGAGGAGAAGGGGAAGCACGCACACTGCTTACCCGCGGCACACGGACGGAGAGCCGCGCAATGCTCGCGCCCCATTAGCCGTTCTGTTCACCCCCATATCTCTGCAGGGGTGCGTCCGAGCGAAAAGTGGAAAAGGACTTTTTTGCTCAGAATCACCCCCAAAACATGCCTGTTCACTGTTCGCCTCTACCTGATCTACACCTTGTACATCAATGGCGACATACAACATTTTCCAGTCTCCGCGCAATGTGATGTCATAATACCAGAGCTCTGCCAGTGTTGTAATGCGGAGCTAGATGCGCTGATCGGCCGTCTTAGTGACACGATCTAAATTGCAGTCAACTTGTTAGGTAATGACCTTTTTTCAATGAAATGCTGCAGAGGAATCATGTCAAACCTTCAAGACAGAACGAATGCCAATGGGCTGCATCAAGAAGAAATTCTCTAGAGTAAATCATTGCAAAGAAATCAGGTATTCTTAACATGATTCACGCTTATTGGTGTTGAATAATGTTAGGCATGACCCACTTTTTGCAATGAGATAATTACGAGCTTTTTATTGCAGAAAAAAATGAAGGAACCCGAAAAATTGATCCGCAAAGCATTTGCGACACTCAGCACTCTAGTGCAGCGGCGCAGAATCCCGTAAGTATTCATTTTTTAATCAACTTTCGACAAAATCGAAGGTCTTTATGAGATTGGTAATGAATTTCCAGATTTCTAATTTAAATATATTAATTAAGTATGTTTTTTCTTTCGAATTTTACAGTCAGCGCAGAAAGGGACCAGCCTTCTTCCTTCGCGTCCCATTTTTCCTCCTGTTCCTCGTGGCTCACCCTGGTTTCACCACCACCACCAGCCCCAACCCCAACTACACCGCCACCCCGACCACCGCGCGGGAAGAGAGAGAATGAGAAAGAACACCCCCACAATGGCGACCATGGCCCAGCTGGCGCCCCAGCGATTAATCTGGGCGGAGCAGGAAGGGACCCAGGTGTCCCCAACGAAGCAGGCCCCATCGGAATAGGGCCCTACCTGACTGGCCACCACAGACCAGGCCCTTATGTGGTTGGCCATTACGGGCCAGCTCCTTATGGGATTGGCCCATATTGGTTTGGTCATGTGGTGCCAGGCCCTATTCCGAGCAGCATGCCACACCCCGTCATGGAACCTCCAAGGGTCAAAAAAAATATTGCCTTCGAATGATCTACTTTACAGCACTTTTGATTGATTTTTTCTTTAGCAGAGAGCCAACAGAGGCAGTTCCAGAAGGCCCAACAGAGGTCGATCCGGAGGCCGCAACAGCGGCCAGACAAGAGATGGATCCACGAGAGGAGGCAGAAGAGGGGGAAAGAAGAACAGAGCTGCAAGAATTTATAACATATATATAGGGAAATAAATAAATAAATGAATAATTCTTGTTCTGTTTGTGTCCCGACATGTAACCTCGTCTCCCCCATTCGACTCTCCAATCGTCAATTCATCCCAATGCATTGATCCCACCATCAACCCCTCATTTCACCCTGACCCAATCATCGAACCCTCAAACCCCTATTTTTTTCCCGTGCACTCATCCTACCGCCAACCCCCATTTGACCCTAACATATTCAACACACCCTCAGTCCTCCATTTTTTCCAACGCACTCAGTTTACCCTGCTATGCTCATTTTTTCCTCATGCACTCATTTGACTTATCGAATCCGTCAAATAATCCCTTGAATCGATCTACATACACCTGTAGAGACATTTTTTTTCACCGCGTCGGCCATCTTGGTAAAGGGGTAGTGAGGGTGGAAAAATGGGGTCAAAATTTATAGGTACAGATCGACTCAGAATCACCCCCTGAGTCGATTTACCCGCCCCTGTGGAGACATTTTTTTTCACCCCGTCGGCCATCTTGGTAAAGGGGTAGTGAGGGTGGAAAAATGGCGTCAAAATTTATAGGTACAGATCGACTCAGAATCACCCCCTGAGTTCATTTACCCGCCCCTGTGGAGACATTTTTTTTACTCCGTCGGCAATTTATGAAATGCGGTAGTGAGGCTGGAAAAATGGGGTCAAAATTTATAGGTACGGATCGACTCAGAATCACCCCCTTAGTCGATCGACCCACCCCTGTGTAGACATTTCTCCAGGACCCGCACACGGTGCAACCCCCCACCCCCTCGCATTAAAATAATAGCATAACACCGTCTCCCCGTCACGTCTTTATCAACAAGACGGGAAGTTTATATAGCGTTCCACATTTCTTGTGACGTCAAAGGAAATCGTTGGATAGGATTTTGGATGAGGTAGGAAGGGGAACAGGATAATTCTCCATATGATTTTTGCAAGAAAAATTACTGAAAAAATGGATAGTCCAGACCGGGATACTCAATACTTCCACCGTTTAAGCGTGTTGCATACTCCTTAACACCCATACTGGCACACATCATACCATAACGATCTTTCTTCAACGCTTTAGTAAGAATATCAGCTTTTTGTGACTCAGAGGATACATATCTAACATTTATCTCTTTAGTTTCAACTTTCTCTCGAATATAGTGGTATCGGATATCGATGTGTTTAGTGCGTTTGTGGAATTCTGCATTTTTGGCTAGTTTTATTGCACTTTGATTATCAATAAAAATCACAGTGGGCTCAACACATGTATATCCCATATCACTTAACAATTTTCTTAACCAAATTGCCTCTCGGGCTGCTGCTGATGCTGCTACATACTCTGACTCAGTAGTACTTAGTGTAACTAGTTTTTGTCTTTGACTAGACCAAGTAATGGGACCGTTTGCGATCTCAAACAAATACCCTGTCGTTGACCTTCTCGTCCCCATGTCACCTGCGTAGTCAGCATCGGAATAGCCAACTAACTCAGACTTTCTTCCACCACCACAATACTCAATACAGTGCTCACTCGTACCAATCAAATATGCAAATATTCGTTTTACTGCTTGCCAGTGAACATCATTGTGATTATTGAGATATTTGCATACTGAATTGACTGCATATGCAATATCAGGTCGTGACACAACAGCAAGGAACATTAGAGACCCAACCGCTTCCCTGTATGGCACAGACTCAAACTTTTGATCATTCTCATCTACAGGATATAATATCGTGTGAGGATCTGCCGGTATACGGACCGATTTTGCGTCTTTCATTCCAAACTTGTTAATTATTCTTCGTACATAGCCACTCTGATGCAAGAAAACAGACTTCCTTGATCTATCACGCTTGATTTGCATACCTACAAACATACTAGAATCACCAATACTAATATTAAATGCTCTACTCAGATGATCAATTACAACGTCAATTACTGCTTGAGACTTTGATGCTATGAGCCCGTCATCAACAAACAAGGCTAAATATACCACAGAACCATTGACATTCCCAACAAAAATACATTTTTCTGCATCTGTTTCCTTAAAATTTAACTCTTTGAGAAACTCACAAAACTTTTTGTTCCAACACCTTGGAGCCTGCTTGAGTCCATATAAGGATTTTTGCAAGCGACACACCACATTTTTCTGAGAGCTTTCACTTGAGCTTTTGACACTGAGACCCTCCAGCACTTCCATGGAGATTGCTGCTTCCAACTTACCATGTAAGAACGCTGTCTGCACGTCGAATTGTTCCAGCTCAAGGTCCTCTACAGCAACAATAGCAAGTATCACCCTCAATGAGTCGTATCTCATGACTGGTGCAAAAGTTTCCATGAAGTCCCCTCCATGTTCTTGCAAAAATCCACGAGCACATAGTCGTGCCTTGTATCTATATATGTTCCCTTCCGCGTCTTTCAACAGTTTGAACACCCATTTAGAACCTATCACCTTCATATTGGGTTCTCGTTCAACTATTACCCAAGTTTGATTCTTGTGGTGTGCTTCTAATTCAGCATTTATTGCCTCAGTCCATTTATTAGCATGCAGACTTTCCATGGCGTCATCAAACGTAAGAGGTACACTGTATTCTGCTACATTGGATTCATAACGAACAGGTCTCTTTAGATTTTCACGATTCCTCAAGTTATGTCTGTCAACAGCAGGTTGCGCCCGAACGATTACCTCTTCCTCAGCCTCTGCTCTTTGATCAACAGCTGGCTGAACACCATCGTTCGCATCTGCTCCAATCTTGTTGCTTTCGTCCAGACATTCCTCTCGACTGATCTTGGGTAGCACTAACTTATCTTCTTCATCAAGATGATCGACTAACACTGTCATTTTACCGACTGTCTCATTGAATATCACATTGCGTGACACCGATACTTTCTTCGTCATTGGATCATAGACACGATAATTTGTAGTATCGCCATCGTATCCCACAAACAGCAGTTTCTTACTTCTAGGGTCAAACTTCTTTGTAAACTGTTTAGGCACATGGGCATACGTCTCAGATCTAAAAATACGTAAGTGTGTCAAGTCGGGCTTTTTGCCCACCCAAAGCTCATATGGTGTCGCATCACCTCGTGCACACGACGATCCTGATCTATTCATTAAATACACTGCTGTGCTTGACGCTTCAGCCCATAGCGTTAATGGAAGATTTTTGGCATGTATCATGGTTCTTGCACTCTCGACAAGTGTCCTATTGTCACGCTCTGCTCTGCCATTCTGTTCAGGTGTGAATGGTGCTGAGTACTCTCGCTGTATTCCTCGCGATTCGAGATAACTGTCCATGGCTTTGTTGCGAACTTCACGGCCATTATCAGACCTCAACACTCTCATTGGTCTTCCAAATTTATTCTCAATCAATTTGTCGAACACTTTGAACATTTCGTACACATCACTTTTGTGCTTCAAAAAATATATTGTCCGAAAGCTGGTTGCATCGTCTTTGAATGTCAAGAAAAATCGAGAACCTCATGGAGTTTCTACAGACATTGGTCCGCACACATCGGTGTGAAACACTTCACCAGGTACTGTGGGTGCTCGTGAACGTTCTTTCTCACATTGAAGCCTGTGTGATTTACCAATTTGACAGGGCTCACAAAACACACTACGCTTGTCCGACAACTCAATTCCATTCACAAGGCCTCTTTCCACCAACTCACGCAATTTACGATTATTTACATGTCCGAGTCTCCCATGCCACTTCTGTAAATTCTCCTCTGAGACATTTACTTCGACATCTCCACGTAGATTTCTCACTCTGAACAGTAATCTATAAATTTCATTCTCTTGTTTCAGTCCACAAGCTAGCACCTTATCATTGTCACTGATTTTTACAGAGTTTTCCCGGAAAACCACTTCATAACCCCGTGACGCGCACACTCCAACTGAAAAAAGATTCTTTTTCATCTGTGGCACATAGAGAACGTTTTCTATTCGTGCTGGATGCCAATTGCCATTCACATACTTCTCGATCAGAACAGTTCCTTCACCCACAATTTGACATTGTTTGTTGTCACCCAGAAAAATCGTACCACCGTCTGTTGATTCTCTAAAATCTGAAAGGCATTCACGACGATGTGTAATGTGTCTCGATGCTCCGCTGTCGGTGATCCAGACATCTTCTGTACTAGCGTTGAGTACCTCTCGCCTAACACCAATCGATGGTTCATCGAAGTCTCTTTTACCGACTTCGTTAGATTTACTCTCTACCTTCTCGGCAACGAAAGCACAGTCAGATGACTCCTGGGTTCCACCCTTGAAGGATTTCCTTTTGTTTTGATCAGTTGTTTTCTGTGGACAGTCTCTTGCATAATGTCCCTTCTCTTTGCATTTGAAACATTTCACGTTTCTCATATCACTTGATCTTTCAGGTTCATGTGATGTTTTTTTTCTAGACAGATCACTTTTCTTGTTGAATGCAGCAAAAGCTCCTGGAACCTCATTATCCATTGTTAGTCGAGCCTCTTCACGAATAAGTCTTTCTTGCAGGTTCTCAATTGTTTGTCGGACTGGATCAACACTGTCCCACGCTCTTTGGAACGTTGCATATTTCGCTGACAGACTTGCAAGTATTTTTGCCATTATTGTCGTGTCTGTCACAGCTTCACCCACATCTCGCAAACCTGTAGCCATGTTCTGTACTTTTGCAATGTATGTGTGTGTTGTACTATCGAGTCTTCAGGAGACATTCGATATTCGTGAAACTTCTGGGGTAACATTAGCTTATTCGATGCTGACTTTTGTTCATGTATTCGAGATAATTTGTCCCACATCTCCTTTGCTGTTGCACATACTAATAACGGTTCTAACTGTTCGTACTCGATGGACGAGGAAATCAGAAACATTGCGCGTGCATTGTCTTTTATCCACTGTTTCTTGATTTCACTATTCTCACTTCCAACCGGCATTGCTCTTTCACCACATAATATGTCCTGTATACTATGAGCGACCATCAAAGTATTTATCTGGAACTTCCACCCTTGGAAATTCGTTCCATTGAACTTCTTGATGTTTCTCGTCGATATCTCGTCACTCGCCATTTTTAACGACTCTATTTGATTCTCGGAACAATGGCTGTCGCCGGACACAAAGAATACACGTGACGACCAGGACACCTTCTACTTCGAGAAAAAAACTTCTCTATTTTCTCACAAAGTTACTCAGCTAGGTTACCTCGGCCCATAACCTATCGTTGCAGATTTAGAAGAAGGAAAAGCAAACAATGTTCAGTTGAGAAATATCAGTGATTTATTTTAAGTAATATAAAGATGACTGCTCTCATCAACAGTTCAGGCTTAACTAACTAACTGCACTGTGTCTTCAACGTAATACTACAATGCTGTACACTCTCTCTTTTACCGACCCCAGATAACACGCGCTAAACCACCTCAATAATAATAATAATAATTATTATTATTATTATTATTACTATATTATTAAATTTATTTGGCGTGGGAGTGAGACGGACTAACGGTCGGTACCCGTGGGGCCCCATCGTCCCTGATCCGCCGCACCCAATAACCCTCAAAACTCGTGAATCCTCCGTCATGAATTGATGTGTGGCGACTCCGACCTCCACGAGCTCCGGGGCGCCTGCACATACCGCCCCTGTCCCACCGCCTGGCAGGCAGACCATGGCGCCGGGGCAGGGGACTAGCACTGATGCGCAGCCGCAAGCGAAGCGCATGCGTAGGGCATGAGCTGAGCGCGGTTCACCGGAAGGAGATGAATTATTATTATTATTATTAATTACTGTAATTCCTGCATGCATGACACGCATGCCATTTAGTGAGACCGACTGATTTACGTTTAGATACGCATGCAATTGTACTTCGAATAAATATATATAATATTCAACACGTGGAATTCTTCTTTACCCAAGGTTGGGACTTAATATTGCTAAATTTGTATCGTCGGTGGCGCCATCCCACGGATTCGAGCGGTATTTCTAAAAAAAATATTGCTACAGCTGATCGCTTCAATCGCAGTTTCCGTAATTAGGCGGACTGGAGTCGTCAAATTGTTTCAGGAATAATTTAAAAAAATAGTGCATTATTGTTCATGGATCGAAAATTAGGTGTGACAAGTGTCCAGTGTCTGAAATCATTATAATAAGTGTTTTTTCAAGTGACAGTTAGCCACGCCATATTCACCGGGTGCCACCGTGTGCTAATTTGGACAGGTAGCGAGAATGGTGTTTTTTTGTGTAATTTTCCAATGATGAAAAAAAATACTGCCATTCATTTTCCTCCTTCCAGACCTAATTTCCGATCCATCGGAAAAAGACGTTCATTTTTTATTACCAAAATTGGATTTTTTCGCCCAATAATACGGTCGTAATTTGGGTAACTGCACGTGGTCAATTTTTGTCACTTTCCTAAGGAATTTCATAGGGACTTGTCGGGAAAAAATCCCTCCAACCGGGCCTTAAAACTGCCCTACAGTATTTACATTTGCGCAGTAGAGCCTCCTGGTGCCAGGAGGCTCCCCTGCGTTAGAACTGACGCTCTGGGGAATTCTGGGGAATCTGTAATTCTGGTGAATCTATGATTCTGAGGGAATGTTGTTATGTCCTACCTGAGTTACCAGGAGGATTGTGGCGCCTCTCACCAGGTTGAGCGCCAAAGTTTTGAAAACCGTAGATCCGTCAGCCGCTAAACCTCTAATGAGGACTCCATCGATGTCAACTCGTTGAAAAGAAATAATTGGATTCAGGTTTTCCAAATAAAATCAATGCAAACAGCAGTGCTTAGGAGCGCACGTAACACACACTTTATTTAATAAGTTTTAAATCTTAGATTGAGTCTCGAATTATTAATAAAGTTTCAGAGAACCTAAAAACCCAAACTAGACGGAAATTTGGCGATTAACTAGTTGAAGAGAGAAGCGGCAAAGAAACAAGTTAGAATCGAAATAAACTAAACTTAAACTAATTTTCCAAGGGTTGGGTCCTACAACCCCCACTAGTCTATATGTTGCGCATGCAACTTGGTCGAGAAAAAGGGAAGAGGGGTAGAATAAGGAAAGCGGGGAAAAGGAAAACGCGTGACATCGCGTTTTCTCTGTCAAGGGACTCAGGCCCTCAGCTTTCGATACAATGGACAAAGAAGACCTCACACGTGTTGAATCAAAACATGAGCAAAAACAGAACTGGTACTTTACGACCTACACTGTATGGATTCGAAGATTTATGATTTCCTTCTCAAGTTTCAGGTTTGGAGGAAATGTTTATCCAACGAATTTTACGGGTAAATAAATGGGAAAGTTAAACTCAAGATGTTAAGATTTATGCGTAAAAGTTTTTCCCACACTGGTGGTGTTGTTTTCATTGTTCATTGTCCATTGTATCTACTTATTTTGTGCGTATTTCGACACTGATTAAAAATATAAAAATTAAGATTAATTTAAATTTCGCGGACTAAGATTAATGATGTTTAGTGACATCTACTGGCTATCAAGCTCAGGACATCACATTGTGGATTCTGGGGGTTCTGGGCGGTTGCAGATTCTGGGGATGCTCGGTCGCGCCACCGTCAACTTTGACTGCCGGTTATTTCGTTTTCGTGTTTCCAATTGAAAAGCGAAGTTTGAAAAACTCGCGACCCTCGAAAATGAAAATTATTTTTATTCGAAACAAAAATGTAGTTTATGTAAGAAAAAGATAAATAAATAAAGTTGAGAAAAAAAAGGCTCCCTTTAAGTTTCTTACCCGCCCAATTCCTATTTTATAATTGAAAAATAAGGGAAGTAAATGTTTAGGTGAAGAAAAGGAAAAAAAGGTAAACCAATATTTATTTAAAAAATTTTCTCATTAAGAAAACTTAGAGCTAAAATACATTTTTCTTTTCTTAATAATAAATTTAAATCTAAAATAATTTTTTCTTAATATTTGCCAATTTAAAACTAAGGGAAATGAATAAAAATTGAAAAAAGAAAATATGTATTGTTGAAAATCTCGCGGTCATTTACCCAATGACCACAACCAATCATCTTTGACCACCGTAATGAGACGTCACGATCGTTTTCGGGATCGTTACGGTGGTCAGTACATCACCGAATTTCAACAGGATCAGACGTGTTTCGTAATCTCGCTCGGAAATTCAACGGGAAAGCCATCGGAAATGATTGTAATAATCGGGAACCTCATCAGGGAAAATTAACTATAGAGTCCACTAAACAAATAGTATACTATTTTATCAACGGAGTGATCATACATGTATGTTTAAATAAAATCAGGACTCTCATCTGTACCACGTGTGAACCATCATTTTCAATTCCCGAACTTCATCATTTCCCAGTCCCATCCGGCTCAATCACCCTTCCGTAAACTCATAAATTTTAACAACAATATGTTTCTGACATATGTTTATACAGATCTACTGATGAGGCACAAGAAGTTTATTTCGCTGTACATGTGGATGACTTCATTATCATCAGTAAAGCTGAAGACAAGATTGAGAAGCTGCAGACTCCATTGAATGAGAAATTCAGTATTGTCGACCTGGGAGTTCTCACTTGTTATTGGAGAGTGAGAGTACGCGGACACAATAGAAGAGATTTCTTTGTAAGTCAATCAGATTACATCCAGACGATTGTCCGGAAGGCCAAATTGGAGAATCCTAAAGGATTTACATACCCGGTGGATCTGGGATACGAAAAAATTCGAGTTTCATCCCCAGAAATTGTCAATGATCATTATGAGAATTTAATCGGATCATTGCTGTATACTGCAGTTAACTCGAGGCCAGATATCGCAGCATCCATCTCGATATTGAATCGACACATCAAGGATATGACAGAAGTCGAGTAGAATGAGCTTCAAAGCATCCGCAGGTATTTGAAGAGTACTGTCAACTATGAGTTGAGAATGAGCCACTTCAGAGGGACAATCGATTGGGCAAGTAGAAAACAAACTTGTGAGTCTATTTCTTCCGCAGAAGCCGAAATCATCGCTTTATCTGAAAGCGTGCAGGGAAGTTGTCTGGATTATAAAAATTCTGGGATTCTGTAATGAGAGTCCTGTGGATCCAGTGGTGATAATGAAGAACAACCAGAGCTACATCAATAGCCTGCAAGCTGAAGGCGCAAATAGCAGGGCGAAGCACATCGACACTCAGCATTCCTGTGTAAGAGATCTGCAAAGGGAATCATCGATGTTATGTATTGCTGTACAAAGGACACCGTGGCGGACATTTTGACAAAGCCATTGGGACCGCAACGTTTAAAAATGTTGTGAGAAGTGATGGGTATGAAAGACTGGACTAGAGGCAACGTCAACCACCGTTGAGGGGAAGGATTGGAAACAACGGTGACAATTACATTGCCACACAGACAGAGTCTCTGATTGTATGTCTATCGAGGACAGTTTACCTTCTCAGGCCAATTGTAATTTAGTCGATCAAAATATATTCTTTTGAGCAGACCCTGTTTACTTCCATCGATATCTTTCCAAGCTCTAACTTCCTCACCATATCCAAAACTTATTCATTATTAATAACAGTAAATCAATTAGTTTATTAAATAATTAAATTTTAACTTCAAACGAAAAGCGTCGATGATTGAATAAACTAATCATTTTACGCGATTTCCTCATCAGACATTGTTGAGGCGATAGCCTCATACGGCTTAAGGGTGGCAGCACCTCCTGGGCGCCATCCCCTTTACCGGCCGCGGTGGCCACCAGGTGCCTACCTGCGCGCCCGAGGCGCTGTCCTTATCACCGCTTCCGGTGACTCTACGGGAACGTTCGAATTGAATCTGGGACGTTCGATATTTCCGGAGGATTTTCTCTCGGACGTTCCGAGAGACACTCAATACTGTGCTCTCGTGGTGACCGTTAGTCCTCGACAATTCTCTATCACCAGATTTTCCTCTACCGCGTTCAATATTCAAGTGTTTGTTCGCGGCTTATGTGCAAGGCACAATTGTATAATTGTATATTTTTATAATTGTGAATCGAAAGTGACGTGAAATAAATAATTTTCCTAGTGACTAAATAGTGCGTCTCGAGTGTCAACGTTATTCACCCCCCCTTAACCCGCATCCCACTCTCCTCCGGGTTTTTTTACGCTCTCGTCGGAACAGACATTGTTTAGAGTTGAGCCCCTATATGGCTGACATTCGTAACGAATATCCATCGTCAATCGTCGGAAGTTTCCGGGTTGACGATCCAGTGGGTAACGGTCAAGAAGTGAGTCTGGACCCCCCCCCCCTTCGTGAAGATGATTGGGACCGCCAAGGTATCCTATGGATCCACGAGAACCGAAACCTGGTGACTCATCAGTTGACAACAGTCACATATGGGCGCAAATGCTTACCATGGATCTCCTTGAGAGTTTTCACTAACTAATAACGATGAGGGTCAACGATTTCCAGCAGCTGTTCCGCCGCTAACGAAAGGCCGTTATGTGGACGACAATGACGGTGGAGCAGATTCAGAGGAAGAATTCAAGGGAATCATGACTCAACTTCAAAAGATTTGGAACGCGGGCGGACTCCCAGGTCAACAGTGGACCAGCAACCGCCCTGAATTACTTCAACAACTCAACCTGTCAAAGACATCTTCAGATACCGTGCAATTTGAGAAAGCAATCGTCAAGATCCTGGGATTGTACTGGCTACCATTAAGAAATACCTTTCAATACAAATAAAAATATTCAACTCAACGAGCTTCACCAAGAGAGTATTGCTATCAGAAATAGCTCAAATTTTCGAACCTCTTGGATTCATCGCACCACTTGTCGTTAGAGGAAAAATTCTAATCCAACAACTCTGGCTTCTTAAATTGAATCGGGATGATCAACTACCAACTACATTCGACGCTGGAAAGAGTTCAGGGAAGAACTTCCCCAACTGAATCGACTCTCCCTTCCACGATGGGTAGGAATATCATCGAACTTCAGCAGTATACAAATCCATGGATTTGCTGGTGCGTTAACAGATGCTGTGGACGCAGTTGTCTATCTACGAGTTCAACAGGCCAATGATACCCTGAGAATTAACTTAGTATGTGCACAGACAAGAGTCGCACCCATAAACAGGATGACTGTTCCCCGACTGGAGCTCACGGCTGCACTCCTACTGACAAACTTAGTCAGCTGAACGCAAAAGATGCTAGAAATCAACGTAGAAACCTTCCTCTGGTCGGACTTATCGGTTGCATTGGCATGGATCAAAAGCCATCCATCGACATGGAAAGAGTTCGTCCACAACCGTGTAACGAATATCCAGGAAGCGGCACCAACAGCTGTGTGGATACATGTTCGTGGGATTTACAATCCTGCCGACTGTGCTTCACGTGGCATCTCACCGAGTCAACTCAACGATCATCACCTTTGGTGAAACGGACCTGATTGGCTATCCAGTACTTTATCAGCCTGGCCACAACCTACACCTAACATTCCAACTGAGGTCTCACTGGAAGAGAGACCAGCATTAGCGAATCCAGTTATGGCTGACGTTTGACAACACCCGATGACTAACTTGCTCAACAGATATTCCACGTTATCAAAGGTGCTTCAAGTTACTGCAAGGATGAATCGAGTATTACAACGATTTTGCAGACAACCCACGCCAGACTCACCAGTGGTAACAGCGAGAGAACTCACCGAAGCGAAGAAATTCTGGGTCAAGGTAACTTAAACGCAATACTTTGCCAAGATGATACCGCGAATAGACGAACAAGGAATTCTCAGGATCGGTGGACGATTAAAAATTGCATGCTCGATCCAGACGAGATTCATCCTAACAATTGAATCGCGTTATAATGAATTTTAAGTCATAACGTTTGTGGCTACACCGGCCACGGCACATAACAGAGTGAAGCCTCTGAAAAAAATTTAATCCGGACGTGACGATAAATTCCACAGAAAAATTCGGGCGCGGCCAGAATCGTTATAAGTGAACAAGAACCACTGATCTCTCGGTGAAAGAAAACTCGGGAAATCGCGAGTCCCGATTTAGTCTAAACAGGTCAAATTGCCACAAGATCTCCAGCGAATGAGATTGCACTGGTCAAGGAATGTGCGCGCTTAATCACAGCGCCGAAACACAAATAATTGACCTCAGACCACCGCCACGGATTTTAAACTGCGCGATTGTCTCCGATTATCTCGACAATTGTATAAAAAGAGTTACGTCCATCGCTCACCGGTAACTCCACCCATCAAGTCCCTCGGAGAGTAGCCTCGATGGATCCAGAACTCGTTTGGCCCGTTGCACCCAAACTTTCGTCAAATGCAGGATAAATCTCCCCGGAAAACCCACAGCGACAAAATTTCACTATTGACAGCCAGACGTCTAAACGAGAAGTCCTCGTCCAGAGAGTCTTGGTCGCATCCAACAGGTGACGAGATCATCCCGCGACGGAATTGGCCCAGTATGTCCGCAGACACTCTCGATTGATCAGCCAGTCAGTCCCTATACAAACACCAATCGGCGATCAATGCACGACCTCAGGTCCCACCTCATTAGTACAAGAAGTCCCCAGACGCTCCTGACTGGCGCCCTCAGACATCCCTAGGGAATGAGAATCCTCGCACCGGAGGATACAAAATCGGTTCACCTCCGGACTGCCTACTGATGAACTCCGTCATTAACTCCGCACCGGGGTCCGGATATCCACAGCCGAATCTCGGCCCTCATTCTCATGGCCGCTCTTCCTCTCCGCGCGGAGATTCGGGATATTCAAATTCCCTCTTCCTCCTCCGAAAACCCTTCCCCCAACCAGAGCCTGGAAATCCCCCGATGATCCCTCGCTGCTTCCGATGAGCGATGCCCCAGGTGACCTTCGATGACCAGGGCTGTCCTCCGCAGGAGAAGAAAGGTGATTAAGGAAAGAGCAGAAACAATTATACTGCTAAAATCTCCACAGAATCAAAGAAGATCTACTCGTACTCTCGCCTCGCCCCTGGTTGACGTCTCGTCTGGATAGATCAGCCACCGTCAAACGGTCTTAACAAATTACCACGTTACAATACAGGGTATTCTGTAAGTGGAGACCGAGTATGAACCGGCATGTTCTGGAGTGATTCTGATCAGGAAAATCCTTTTCCACTTTTCGATCGGACGCAACCCTACTGAGATATGGAGGTGAGAAGGACGCCCAATGGGGTGCGAACGTTGCGCGGCTCTACATCCGTGTGCCGCGGGTAAGCGGTGTGCGAGCTTCCTCTTCTCCACGAGCGGACCGGGACATCAGGAAATCGTTGGACAATACATGAACAAATGTGTGTATTTTGTTTTTAAGAAAACATCTGGTATTGATAGTCGAGGAGTGGTCCCTTCTCAAAAAATGTGGCTACGGCAGGCTAAATTCATTCCCAAGTTCTATTATAATATATACGATAGCAATAGACATACTGCCCTCACTAAGTAAGTGGAAAATTTAATTTTCCCTGTCAAATGATAGTCAGATAATTCAGGCATATGCTAATCGAATCGGCAGCGAAAAGCGGCATTGAAAGAGCTTTGTATGTACTGTGACGTAATTGCGAGAGGTTCACGGAACCCTGTGCGTGTGTGTGTAATGCGGTGAAAAACCGAAGACAAAGATTCGAATCAATGACGTAACTCTTCCTCCTAATAACTTGTAAGTACTTCAAAAGTCGCTCCAAGCTAATAGAGGGGGAACAAGAAAATATGTTTGAATAGGAACTTAAACCCCAAAAAAAGATCTAAAGGAAAGAAATTTTAACGAGGTTCCTGTTAAGAATCGTAGGAAAAATGAGGAAAATATGATAAAAACACAATTTCTAAATGTTGATAACAGGACAAACATTCAAAATGTGTTTTTTTCGACGGATGTTACATGATCAAATTGATTTTGTATTGTATCAAGACTGAAACTTTAATTTAATTAAAAATGGTTCTCCCCGACAATTCTCTAGTTTTGTTTTTTTTTGTTTGATTTGATATCCCAGTGAGGGTCTTTCAGCTTCAGTTTCGTTTTAAATCTCTACGTACCGAGCAGCGCGGAATTCTAGGCTGCTAAGGGAGAAGGATTTTTGGAACGGGGGTCATTCCTTTAAATGACCTGGCGCCTAACATACGGTTTTGGATTTTGTGTGTTGGGGTGTGGTGGTACCAGAGGGCAGACTACCGGTCGGAGGGTTCCGTGAACCTCTCGCAATTACGTCACAGTACATACAAAGCTCTTTCAATGCCGCTTTTCGCTGCCGATTCGATTAGCATATGCCTGAATTATCTGACTATCATTTGACAGGGAAAATTAAATTTTCCACTTACTTAGTGAGGGCAGTATGTCTATGGCTATCGTATATATTATAATAGAACTTGGGAATGAATTTAGCCTGCCGTAGCCACATTTTTTGAGAAGGGACCACTCCTCGACTATCAATACCAGATGTTTTCTTAAAAACAAAATACACACATTTGTTCATGTATTGTCCAACGATTTCCTGATGTCCCGGTCCGCTCGTGGAGAAGAGGAAGCTCGCACACCGCTTACCCGCGGCACACGGATGTAGAGCCGCGCAACGTTCGCACCCCATTGGGCGTCCTTCTCACCTCCATATCTCAGTAGGGTTGCGTCCGATCGAAAAGTGGAAAAGGATTTTCCTGATCAGAATCACTCCAGAACATGCCGGTTCATACTCGGTCTCCACTTACAGAATACCCTGTATTGTAACGTGGTAATTTGTTAAGACCGTTTGACGGTGGCTGATCTATCCAGACGAGACGTCAACCAGGGGCGAGGCGAGAGTACGAGTAGATCTTCTTTGATTCTGTGGAGATTTTAGCAGTATAATTGTTTCTGCTCTTTCCTTAATCTCCTTTCTTCTCCTGCGGAGGACAGCCCTGGTCATCGAAGGTCACCTGGGGCATCGCTCATCGGAAGCAGCGAGGGATCATCGGGGGATTTCCAGGCTCTGGTTGGGGGAAGGGTTTTCGGAGGAGGAAGAGGGAATTTGAATATCCCGAATCTCCGCGCGGAGAGGAAGAGCGGCCATGAGAATGAGGGCCGAGATTCGGCTGTGGATATCCGGACCCCGGTGCGGAGTTAATGACGGAGTTCATCAGTAGGCAGTCCGGAGGTGAACCGATTTTGTATCCTCCGGTGCGAGGATTCTCATTCCCTAGGGATGTCTGAGGGCGCCAGTCAGGAGCGTCTGGGGACTTCTTGTACTAATGAGGTGGGACCTGAGGTCGTGCATTGATCGCCGATTGGTGTTTGTATAGGGACTGACTGGCTGATCAATCGAGAGTGTCTGCGGACATACTGGGCCAATTCCGTCGCGGGATGATCTCGTCACCTGTTGGATGCGACCAAGACTCTCTGGACGAGGACTTCTCGTTTAGACGTCTGGCTGTCAATAGTGAAATTTTGTCGCTGTGGGTTTTCCGGGGAGATTTATCCTGCATTTGACGAAAGTTTGGGTGCAACGGGCCAAACGAGTTCTGGATCCATCGAGGCTACTCTCCGAGGGACTTGATGGGTGGAGTTACCGGTGAGCGATGGACGTAACTCTTTTTATACAATTGTCGAGATAATCGGAGACAATCGCGCAGTTTAAAATCCGTGGCGGTGGTCTGAGGTCAATTATTTGTGTTTCGGCGCTGTGATTAAGCGCGCACATTCCTTGACCAGTGCAATCTCATTCGCTGGAGATCTTGTGGCAATTTGACCTGTTTAGACTAAATCGGGACTCGCGATTTCCCGAGTTTTCTTTCACCGAGAGATCAGTGGTTCTTGTTCACTTATAACGATTCTGGCCGCGCCCGAATTTTTCTGTGGAATTTATCGTCACGTCCGGATTAAATTTTGTTCAGAGGCTTCACTCTGTTATGTGTCGTGGCCGATGTAGCCACAAACGTTATGACTTAAAATTCATTATAACGCGATTCAATTGTTAGGATGAATCTCGTCTGGATCGAGCATGCAATTTTTAATCGTCCACCGATCCTGAGAATTCCTTGTTCGTCTATTCGCGGTATCATCTTGGCAAAGTATTGCGTTTAAGTTACCTTGACCCAGAATTTCTTCGCTTCGGTGAGTTCTCTCGCTGTTACCACTGGTGAGTCTGGCGTGGGTTGTCTGCAAAATCGTTGTAATACTCGATTCATCCTTGCAGTAACTTGAAGCACCTTTGATAACGTGGAATATCTGTTGAGCAAGTTAGTCATCGGGTGTTGTCAAACGTCAGCCATAACTGGATTCGCTAATGCTGGTCTCTCTTCCAGTGAGACCTCAGTTGGAATGTTGGGTGTAGGTTGTGGCCAGGCTGATAAAGTACTGGATAGCCAATCAGGTCCGTTTCACCAAAGGTGATGATCGTTGAGTTGACTCGGTGAGATGCCACGTGAAGCACAGTCGGCAGGATTGTAAATCCCACGAACATGTATCCACACAGCTGTTGGTGCCGCTTCCTGGATATTCGTTACACGGTTGTGGACGAACTCTTTCCATGTCGATGGATGGCTTTTGATCCATGCCAATGCAACCGATATGTCCGACCAGAGGAAGGTTTCTACGTTGATTTCTAGCATCTTTTGCGTTCAGCTGACTAAGTTTGTCAGTAGGAGTGCAGCCGTGAGCTCCAGTCGGGGAACAGTCATCCTGTTTATGGGTGCGACTCTTGTCTGTGCACATACTAAGTTAATTCTCAGGGTATCATTGGCCTGTTGAACTCGTAGATAGACAACTGCGTCCACAGCATCTGTTAACGCACCAGCAAATCCATGGATTTGTATACTGCTGAAGTTCGATGATATTCCTACCCATCGTGGAAGGGAGAGTCGATTCAGTTGGGGAAGTTCTTCCCTGAACTCTTTCCAGCGTCGAATGTAGTTGGTAGTTGATCATCCCGATTCAATTTAAGAAGCCAGAGTTGTTGGATTAGAATTTTTCCTCTAACGACAAGTGGTGCGATGAATCCAAGAGGTTCGAAAATTTGAGCTATTTCTGATAGCAATACTCTCTTGGTGAAGCTCGTTGAGTTGAATATTTTTATTTGTAGTGAAAGGTATTTCTTAATGGTAGCCAGTACAATCCCAGGATCTTGACGATTGCTTTCTCAAATTGCACGGTATCTGAAGATGTCTTTGACAGGTTGAGTTGTTGAAGTAATTCAGGGCGGTTGCTGGTCCACTGTTGACCTGGGAGTCCGCCCGCGTTCCAAATCTTTTGAAGTTGAGTCATGATTCCCTTGAATTCTTCCTCTGAATCTGCTCCACCGTCATTGTCGTCCACATAACGGCCTTTCGTTAGCGGCGGAACAGCTGCTGGAAATCGTTGACCCTCATCGTTATTAGTTAGTGAAAACTCTCAAGGAGATCCATGGTAAGCATTTGCGCCCATATGTGACTGTTGTCAACTGATGAGTCACCAGGTTTCGGTTCTCGTGGATCCATAGGATACCTTGGCGGTCCCAATCATCTTCACGAAGGGGGGGGGGGGTCCAGACTCACTTCTTGACCGTTACCCACTGGATCGTCAACCCGGAAACTTCCGACGATTGACGATGGATATTCGTTACGAATGTCAGCCATATAGGGGCTCAACTCTAAACAATGTCTGTTCCGACGAGAGCGTAAAAAAACCCGGAGGAGAGTGGGATGCGGGTTAAGGGGGGGTGAATAACGTTGACACTCGAGACGCACTATTTAGTCACTAGGAAAATTATTTATTTCACGTCACTTTCGATTCACAATTATAAAAATATACAATTATACAATTGTGCCTTGCACATAAGCCGCGAACAAACACTTGAATATTGAACGCGGTAGAG
Organism: Diachasmimorpha longicaudata; assembly: GCF_034640455.1. Taxonomy (NCBI): domain Eukaryota; kingdom Metazoa; phylum Arthropoda; class Insecta; order Hymenoptera; family Braconidae; genus Diachasmimorpha; species Diachasmimorpha longicaudata. The sequence continues at coordinate 122,285 of NC_087243.1, forward strand.
GAAAATCTGGTGATAGAGAATTGTCGAGGACTAACGGTCACCACGAGAGCACAGTATTGAGTGTCTCTCGGAACGTCCGAGAGAAAATCCTCCGGAAATATCGAACGTCCCAGATTCAATTCGAACGTTCCCGTAGAGTCACCGGAAGCGGTGATAAGGACAGCGCCTCGGGCGCGCAGGTAGGCACCTGGAGGCCACCGCGGCCGGTAAAGGGGATGGCGCCCAGGAGGTGCTGCCACCCTTAAGCCGTATGAGGCTATCGCCTCAACAATGTCTGATGAGGAAATCGCGTAAAATGATTAGTTTATTCAATCATCGACGCTTTTCGTTTGAAGTTAAAATTTAATTATTTAATAAACTAATTGATTTACTGTTATTAATAATGAATAAGTTTTGGATATGGTGAGGAAGTTAGAGCTTGGAAAGATATCGATGGAAGTAAACAGGGTCTGCTCAAAAGAATATATTTTGATCGACTAAATTACAATTGGCCTGAGAAGGTAAACTGTCCTCGATAGACATACAATCAGAGACTCTGTCTGTGTGCCAATGTAATTGTCACCGTTGTTTCCAATCCTTCCCCTCAACGGTGGTTGACGTTGCCTCTAGTCCAGTCTTTCATACCCATCACTTCTCACAACATTTTTAAACGTTGCGGTCCCAATGGCTTTGTCAAAATGTCCGCCACGGTGTCCTTTGTACAGCAATACATAACATCGATGATTCCTTTTGCAGATCTCTTACACAGGAATGCTGAGTGTCGATGTGCTTCGCCCTGCTATTTGCGCCTTCAGCTTGCAGGCTATTGATGTAGCTCTGGTTGTTCTTCATTATCACCACTGGATCCACAGGACTCTCATTACAGAATCCCAGAATTTTTATAATCCAGACAACTTCCCTGCACGCTTTAGATAAAGCGATGATTTCGGCTTCTGCGGAAGAAATAGACTCACAAGTTTGTTTTCTACTTGCCCAATCGATTGTCCCTCTGAAGTGGCTCATTCTCAACTCATAGTTGACAGTACTCTTCAAATACCTGCGGACGCTTTGAAGCTCATTCTACTCGACTTCTGTCATATCCTTGATGTGTCGATTCAATATCGAGATGGATGCTGCGATATCTGGCCTCGAGTTAACTGCAGTATACAGCAATGATCCGATTAAATTCTCATAATGATCATTGACAATTTCTGGGGATGAAACTCGAATTTTTTCGTATCCCAGATCCACCTGGTATGTAAATCCTTTAGGATTCTCCAATTTGGCCTTCCGGACAATCGTCTGGATGTAATCTGATTGACTTACCAAGAAATCTCTTCTATTGTGTCCGCGTACTCTCACTCTCCAATAACAAGTGAGAACTCCCAGGTCGACAATACTGAATTTCTCATTCAATGGAGTCTGCAGCTTCTCAATCTTGTCTTCAGCTTTACTGATGATAATGAAGTCATCCACATGTACAGCGAAATAAACTTCTTGTGCCTCATCAGTAGATCTGTATAAACATATGTCAGAAACATATTGTTGTTAAAATTTATGAGTTTACGGAAGGATGATTGAGCCGGATGGGACTGGGAAATGATGAAGTTCGGGAATTGAAAATGATGGTTCACACGTGGTACAGATGAGAGTCCTGATTTTATTTAAACATACATGTATGATCACTCCGTTGATAAAATAGTATACTATTTGTTTAGTGGACTCTATAGTTAATTTTCCCTGATGAGGTTCCCGATTATTACAATCATTTCCGATGGCTTTCCCGTTGAATTTCCGAGCGAGATTACGAAACACGTCTGATCCTGTTGAAATTCGGTGATGTACTGACCACCGTAACGATCCCGAAAACGATCGTGACGTCTCATTACGGTGGTCAAAGATGATTGGTTGTGGTCATTGGGTAAATGACCGCGAGATTTTCAACAATACATATTTTCTTTTTTCAATTTTTATTCATTTCCCTTAGTTTTAAATTGGCAAATATTAAGAAAAAATTATTTTAGATTTAAAATTATTATTAAGAAAAGAAAAATGTATTTTAGCTCTAAGTTTTCTTAATGAGAAAATTTTTTAAATAAATATTGGTTTACCTTTTTTTCCTTTTCTTCACCTAAACATTTACTTCCCTTATTTTTCAATTATAAAATAGGAATTGGGCGGGTAAGAAACTTAAAGGGAGCCTTTTTTTTCTCAACTTTATTTATTTATCTTTTTCTTACATAAACTACATTTTTGTTTCGAATAAAAATAATTTTCATTTTCATTTTCACCCCCTCAGTCGATTTACCCGCCCCTGTGGAGACATTTTTTTTACTCCGTCGGCAATTTATGAAATGGGGTAGTGAGGGTGGAAAAATAGGGTCAAAATTATTCTTTAACCCCTCAAGAAATAATTATAAAACTTGAGTATTAAATTATCAGTGTGGTTAGCTCTTGTGTTTTATAAAATTCTTTTTGTACAATGTCTTTCGTGACAGTTTTTATACTTCAAGATCCAGAGTTAAATAGGAATAATTGTAACGGATTTCAACTAAACTGTATGTGAAAAAATTTTTGATTTCTTTATATTAAATATAGTCTTCAGAGTCATTTTTTTATTAGCAACATCTTGTTTTGTGTTTTTATTATATTTTCCTCATTTTTCCTACGATTCTTAACAGGAACCTCCTTAAAATTTCCTTCCTTGAGATCTTTTTTTTGGATTTAAATTCCTATTCAAACATATTTTCTTGTTCCCCCTCTATTAGCTTGGAGCGACTTTTGAAGTACTTACAAGTTATTAGGAGGAAGAGTTACGTCATTCATTCGAATCTTTGTCTTCGGTTTTTCACCGAATTACACACACACGCACACACTTATTGGCCCTACTTGCTCTGGGTTATCACGGTAGGTCACCCAGTGACCTATATATATTGTTACGTGTCCCCCTTCGAAGACTCATTCATTTGTCTATCATCTGAACTTCGTCAGAATCACGACTGTCTTTTGATTAACATTAGTCTTGGTTTGTCTCTCTTGGGAGCTCTGACGTGTCACATCGTAATACTCTGTGTAACTAATAAACCGCCCCAAACATTTGTCAACCTGCGTTATCTTTATTCTTCGCTGGATATAACAATATTATCAACAAGGTTCCTGATCCCAACACCTGCAGCGACACCTGAGGGATTGTTTTTTATTCGGGTCATGTGCCCTCGAATTTAGGATAATTCCCTCCTTCGGACACAGGAAGCGCCCTCTTTCTCCTTCCGGATTCGTGTGTGTCAGTATCAAAAATATCTCGTGCGCACGTGCTCTAGTTTTTTCTCCTTGTTCAGCTCAATATCTAAATATTTGACGGTCGCTAATAAATAGATTGTACCGCGCTCAATGAGTTATGGTTTTACCCCGCTTTCGGTGACATATTGGACGTTATTTTTAATAGAATAAAAGTGATTCTATTTAATAATCTACACGTGCAGTGATTTGTTGACCCTCTCAGTCATCCTCCCGGATCCACTTTTATCTCGCTTATCCTTTAAAAATATTCCTCAAACCAGATCCCGCTACAAACACATTGTTTCCCTAGTATTTTTGACACAACAATCAGAAAAGAAAATCCTATTAACATGATTCTACGTTATTAATGATACACTGGAATATGATTCGAGTCATTGTCGTCTAATTACAACGTATGAAGTCGGTTCTGAAGTCTAATAACACAATAAAAAAAATTACATAAATAATTAAGATATATGGTCAACGCAGTCAGTTACCAGATGAGCAAACAACTTAGTCGCTAGACTCGAGTTGTTATCATCAAACGGACACAACACGTGAAGCGAAATAACTGAGTTAGTAACCCCAATTGTCGTTAGTCGAAATATAAACCGAGAGTTCGCTCAGAAATACTGTAGCATGAATTTTTCAAATAATTCAACCACTCGACAGGATACTACAATCGATAAGTCTCCGTGATCCCGAAACAAAAGAAATACACAATAGATACGATAATCCGACAAAAATACTTTTGAGGTCACGGGACCGTCACATTCCTGAACCGAAATTCCGTGACGAGAGAATTGAAAATCACAATATAACCCACAAAATTCACATAGCGAAATACCAAAGTTGAAGTATCTAACTTACGAAATTTTGTTATGCATGCGGAGAGAGAGACAGCCATCGAAAGTTTTTACTGATTGAAGTGGCCAGAGATTGATTGAGAGAATACTCAACATATAGTTCTTCCGGACTCAGATGTCCGGGACATCAAAATTAAATTACCCTCGGAATTCCTGTCCACCATAAAAATTCATAACAAATCGAAAATAAAATAACAAATGCCCCTGATAGAACGCCACCACGCTCATCAGATCTACAGGAGGTCCAATTTGTGTCACTCGTAATTAAATTTAATCACAGGCCCACTCTCGATGCCCACCAAATGGGAAGTGCTCTTACGCCCCACGGACCGTACGCAACAGGTGGATAACGCGTTCGATGATATGAGACTAGGGGGTGGGGATGTCCACCAATCCCCATCAATCAGGAATGCGCGACCGCTGCCCTCACTCGTAACGCATGTGCCCTTGACTCCTAACGCATGCGCCCTTGCTCTTGACGATGCCGGTTAGCAGGTTTCGGTCGAACCTTCTGGAACAACTACTCCACGCTTCCTGAATCCTCCAAAATACTTCTTTTTGGCGTTAAATCCTCCCCTCTGAGAGATAATTGTATCTTCTCCGTCACTCTTAGTCATTTTCCTTCTCAGCGCCAATCAGCCACGTGTCTCCAGTGTTGCGGCACGTCTGGTGTCCTCGAGGACTGCATTGTGGCTCCCTGATCGGTCACATCCTACAATACATGCGAAGCCATCAATCCTGATGAGCCTGACGAGATCTCTCGGGTCCCCAACGATCATTGATGCCCTCGATGTCCTCGATGTCCCCAGAACGAGCGCAGTAGCGCGGACATTCAGAGTTGGCACAATGGAAAAAAATGAAAACGAACCCCATGAGAACCCTGTTCTCCTCTCTCCTCTGAACTCTTGCCCCTGAAGGCTACTTTTCGCCTGGTGGAAGTCTCTGAAATCGCGAAACGGTTGAGGACACGTAACTGGTCACAATACCACGTTAAAGTACGCCCAAAAACTGTGAATTATGGCCAAATCGGTATGTTTATTTTTATTAAAAAGTAATTATTGTATTCTGCTTCTTACTGGTAGTCAAACTACGAATATGAAAGTCTGAAAATGAGTTTATTAGAAACAAAAGTATTACATCCAACCTCTACAAGACGTGTTATATCTCATAAAAAATTGCACTTCCTGGGGCTGTCTGCTAATAAATTTGAAAAATTTCAAAAAATTCATACGTCAAACTTTGCTATCTTTTTGAATTGTTACTTGGGCCGGCGTAATGTACAGGATAATAGCGAGTTGTTCAGGAAGTGGTGCCTCAAACAAAAGATAAACCAATTAGACAGTTGGCAACCACCGATTGTTTCGATTGATGATCCACGGTGGGCAGTGCATAAATATGGTGTGTTTACGGGTGAATCGGTGTGTCGACTTGCGGGCAGGGTTCCTAACAGGGAACGTGTAGTTTTCTGAAAATTAGTCAAAAAACGTTACAAAGCCATATAAATTCGATAAAAATTGTTGAAAATGATGAAAAGCTCACTGATAAACTATAACCAATGAATATTTTTGTAGTCAATCGGTACTACTTCCATTCCCCAGACGTTCCAGGATTTTTTTAGATCTGGGTAAATAAAAAGAGGCTGTCCTTCATTTATGTCCAAAACATTTTCTTGATCATTTTCCCGTGTGAACCCACTCACTAAAGAAATGTAACTTCCGAAAGGTAGTGTTGCGGTCTTTCTATTTTTGGATTTTCTCTTTTCACTTCCAAATGATGCCTAATGCCCTGCAACCTTAAAATACGAATCCTAATCACCGCATGTTCCCTTAGTTAATATGTTTTCGAAATTCGACGATTCAATAACTAAATTCATTCAGAAAAAGCAAAAATGTTATCAGCCGGTAGCTGTTACTGACTATTAAAAGTTTTTAAAAGGCTATTCTATTCTTCAGAAAATATTTTTTCATATTTATGGGAACTCATAAAAAGGAAACAATTTCTGAATAAGGAAATACGGACTACCTTATCTCAGCACTCTGAAGGTCATCAACACGTTATTGAACACAATAGCATACTTTCATAAAACTGTGTATGAGGCCATTACGTTCACATTCAACCTGACGAATACAAATGCCGAAATATTTGTAATAGTTTTCCTTTGGCCTCTCCGAAAACTCAATACCCCAACTCCCAAACTAGCTCGATTATCCAGGAACACGGCCAACCATTACCTTCTTTCTCATAGTTCAGCAAATCTGCAACGCCAAAAACGTAATCCAAAAACGGGGCCTCGGGGAAAATCAGTAGCTCCACAATCCTTTTTCCAATAATTTAGGGCGCCAGCCGAATTTTACCTACGCAGAATCGATGAACTGCAGATAAGCCAGACTTAATCCAAATCGATTACCGGTTATTCCCAAAAGTCCAATAACAACAAAACGGAATTCTAAAACCATACTCCGAAATGCGAGTTACAATTGTACGGGAAAAACAAGAACAACAAAAGTCCTTGATCGGGACAGAAAACGAGGAATTCATATTTAACCCTAGATTTGGGAATGAGTCTAGGTTGATACTTGATGATAAATGGCCAATTTTCACTCGGTCCGTCACTAGAAATTTTTTTTATTCCTCGTATGTTCAAAATATAGAATTACCCCAAGTTTTTTCAGGGGATAAGAAGCAATTTTAATTAAATAGTCAAAAATATCTCACGGAGTTTATTAGATATGCAATTTATTCAAAATCTTTTTCTATTAGCCAAGCCACGTGAGTAACTGATTTGGGATTAGACATGAATCTGGTAGAGAGAAGAGATATAGGTAGCGTGAAAATGAGATAGGCAGCTAACTAGAATTTTGAGAGCGAGAGTGGTGACAACCATCAAACTCTCCTAATCTAAATTACGGACGCCTCGCATCGAACTATTCGGAAGCGCGTTAGAGAGCGTCCGATGGGTTGGACCAAGGCGCTTTTAGCGATAGGGAGCTCGTGCGTTAAGAATAAATAATTCTCTCCGAACGATAGATAGCTTTCTAAGTATTTTCTGGAATCTTGAGCGAGTCGAGCATCATTTACGAGCGCTATTCGTGGATGTCGTGGGCTGCGGATTCTAACCCGATCGCCGGAATTATGAGAGGAGCTAAATATCGTTTAAGAGAGCTGATAATTAAGGGAACGATGCTTTAATTTAAATATTAAGATTCCACCCTTAATGTAAAGTATTACTAAGGGGAACTAATAATTAAGTAAGTTGGTGATCGAATAATTTGACCAGATAACATCAATTAGGAGAGTAAGGGATATACAGCAATACCTCTCATTAAATCCGAAAGCTATTTGGTATTTCAAATAACGATTTATTCAATTTTAACGTACGCAAACTACTTCAGGTAGCTGATAATCCCTTGAGAACGCCATTGGTAGCGAGGCGACCTGAAATTCCTTGACTGGATCGCAGGCGAAATTTTGTGAGAAGTATTCCGGGTGTTTAGAGAGCTAGTCTTTTAATTAATAAAAATACCCGGGCACATTAATTCATTTCCATCTCAGTGGGGATTCTAACCACGAATTTTTATAATCTCAATAGAAAGGTAGCGTCCCCATGCCCAACCGGAATCCCACACTGTTAATAATGATAAGAGAAAATAACTGTAGGATGACTGATTTTTTATGTGAAATGAGAGAAGGAAAAATGTGGGTATGAGTGAGATGAAAGTATGTCGCCAGAATCTATAAACCTAGACGGTAATATTTCAACGATTTACAAAGATTTGGATGTTTATATGAATGTGTCGAATGTTTGTTGCGTGGTAGAAGAAAGACCCATTGTTAGATTAAGCGCGAGAGAGAAATGATTTTTGGGAATGAGTGCGACGTGTGTGGTCTGTCTTTGTGTATTTATGTGTGTCGTATCAGTGGAAATGAGTGTGAGAGAGAAACAATGTGACAGAGTGAGAAAGAGAAATATAATAAACCAATGTGTATGGATGGTGCGAGAGGACGAGGTATGGGTCAGTCTGAGGATGAAAGTCGAATAGTTATGATCGTGGATCTTTATTATACCCTATGTATTTTTTCATTATCAATAAATATTTCAAGTTCAGTTGAAATTATTGCTGCCCCCTGTACCCTGATCCTACATAACCTTAACTAAAACAATTATCAGATAACATAGGTAGCGTGGATAGAAGAGGTAAGCGAAAATAGGTAGTTTGGTAACGAGGAGATAACAATAAAAGGTAGCCGTGTCAATCACTTCAGCGAGACGCTTTATTCGCTCTCCAGGAACCAACCTTATTTGTTTATTTTTATTTTCTAGGTAGCACATTGGTTCTTAAAAATGTAAGGTAGCGTTTACGGGTTTTTGGAAGGCTCTCAGCCCTCCAAACCGTGCGTTCTGTCGTTGGTGGCCTTGAGTTGTGGTAACAACCCAATTTCAAATCGCGCTCTTTAACCCACGGAATCGGCACTTAATTCACGCGGTCACACCATAATAATCCACACACTGATACTTACCACGGCTGAAGTCTATGCTGTACCAAATTTGTCAAAAAAAACTTTTGGGACGGTACTGAATTCACCGAGACGATGCAGCGCCTTTTCGAAAGCTAGCGCCAAACTTGTTTGAAACGTAGAAAAATAGCGCCAATCGGCAGTCCAGACATGCGGTCAAAACCCAAAAAGTTAGCAGCGACACCTCGGGTCAGTAGATCAACGAGCTGACCCCGGAAGCTCAAATCACAGTTCAGTTGTTCGTAGTCAGTGATAGTAAGCGGTAACGTCCGTAATTAGTTAAGACAATCTCCTCTTGATAGTACATCACCGAGTACACCTCCGATAGATATATAAGGAAGAGTTTCTCCTTATAGTTAATTAACAGTTAAATCAATTAATTAGTGACTCAACGATTAAATCGGAAACGTCAACAAATTACATATAGTAATTATAATTTATAAAAAATCAGTGTTAAGAAATCGACTTTGGTGGCACCTGGCCCCAATAAAGATTCATAGAAATTCAACAGTGACTATTAATTTCAAATCGGCTAATCCAAAGGATCCTTCACCCACATTTTCCACCTACATCCACCCTAAATTCAGTCAATCCTCAAACAAAACTTGTATTCTTGTAATGTAACTGTTGTTGAAACAGGAAGTTGTCTCCCTAGCCGAACAAAGAGATAGCTGATATATACCTATGCGTATACTAATAGTATTGTACACTATTGTAAACATACAGGGTCTATTATAGCTTGCTGCTGATGGGGCACCGGCATGTTTTGAGGGTCATTTTGAACTGAAAATCCTTTTCCACTTTTCGCTCAGACGCACCCCTACCGGGATATGGGGGTGAAAAGGACGGCCAATGGGGCGCGAGCATTGCGCGGCTCTACGCCCGTGTGCCGCGGGTAAGCGGTGTGCGTGCTTCCCCTTCTCCACGGACGGACGTTCCATTCCGGTAGTGAGAGAAAGAGAGAGGGGGAAAGATATTTCTCTCCCACTCATTGACAATTTCAAGACAATCCTTCCGGGGGGGCATTAGATTAGATAATTAATGTTTAAAATTGGCGAAATAAATATCGAAATTCCCAGGGGGTGGCTCGCGATTTTCGCGGAATCCAGAGCAATAAACGCGTTTTCTTGATTATCAAGTAAACAAATGGATTAACGGCCTTTTGTCACAAGATATTTTTTGCAGAGAATCAAATTTTCTACAACAAATGTCTGTTTGGAGAGGATACTGATTTTAGGGTGGATTGGGGAGGAGTGCAATGATGGGTAATTTTGAACTGAATGAATTATAACACTGGGTAAATTATTCTGCCGATTTATTACTGCTGTGGATAACCACTTGGGTCAATTAAAGTAAAAACACCACGTTGGGTTGAGTTTCTTAATCGCGAATAAATTCCCGTGATTGTCTGTTAAATTTAACTATGCAAGGTGATGGTGATGTAGCTAATTGTCTGGAATAGGCGTCCACACTGACGGTGGTGTAGCTGGAGACACTCAGTAGTGGATCGGTGATTGTACAACGAACTGGTAATTAAACGAAACCGAAACATTATAGTCCGAATACAATGCTGAACTAACTGGCCGTTGGGTTTCCGGGTTTGCGGTAAGGCCTGACCGTTCACCCGACGATGCCCGAAATCTGACGGGTTTGATCGATTTGATCGACCGTCCTCATGGAGATTAGGCTTAGTTTCAAACATGTCTTATGGTGGGATCCCGTAAATCCATTTGTTTATTTAATAATTGGATTTCAAATTTAAACAAACATCCGCGATTAATTCATAAACCAAGACATTTTCGCGATTTTCACATAAGATAGTGTTTGTTGAGGAACGTGATTTCTGGGTGGTCGGGCGTTGGGAAATTGGAATTGGTGTCGTGCGGGTGAGATAAAGGCACGAAAACACTACGATATAAAAACTTCGCGTTTAATTTGTCACCTGTTGTCAAAACGATACAAAAATGCATAAAGTTTGTTGAGGTTCACCCGTGTGGAATCGTTGAGAATTGAGTTGCAATAAATAACGTTGAGAGTGGTTGAATAATGCGAAAAGATCGAAATACGTTGACTGACACGTTGTATGTACGGTGCATGGCTGACTTGGGGGGGGGGTCCCACGTTCGTTACCGAAGCGGATGACCCGTGACCCGATGAACCCTGAAAATGTCCGAAATTAATCGACCACTTGTCGTTGAGTTGGGGGCGTTTTTTATGTCTAGTTTAAACAGATACTTGATGTTCAAAATGGGATTCCTCGCAAAAAAATCGTCTGGACAAAATGTTGTAAACCCATTTGTTTACAAGATAATTAGCTGCGGAATGCCAAGGCGGATGCCGCGGTTTTCAGAACTTTTCCACCAAAAAAGACGTTTTTCCAATTATCTTTTTTTGTTTTTTTTTTTTCTATTAATGCGCGAAACTTTACAAGTTTATACAGCATGATATATATACAAAGCTTATTGGTGTTATCTACATTACGTAGCAGACAGTCTTGTCTCTGTGGAGGGTTACACTCTCAGATTGCTTTCATGGAGAAAGGTCGATATTATTTCCATGCACTTAGGGTCTAACTCTTTTAGAATTTTTTTGCTGCTATACGGAGGCCAGAGTTGGTTCTTCACCAATGAACAGTACATTCTACACCTGGGAGCATCGTGTCTAGGACAGTCCCAGAGAACGTGGTCAAGGTCCTCGTCAGGGCAACCACACTCACATTCAGCTGAATTTATCAAATTTTTTCTTTTCAAGGAGGCTGCAAGGTGATAGTGGTTGGCCCTGGCTCTATTGACCCATGCTATCGTGGACCGCGGATATTCCTTGTTGTGGAACCAGGGTTTTCTGCTATCTCTGTAGAATTCCTTGAAAAATGTTTTGCCTTTACCTCTGGCGTTGTCGTTTCTCCCTTCCTCTATACAAATTTCTAGGGTAGATTCTAGAGACTCTTTCTTCATATATTCCCTAAAGTCGGTAAACGGTACTGGGAGTCTGAAGTTAGGGAGTAAATCCGTGGCCTCTCTGGCCAGTCGGTCGGCTTCCTCGTTACCCTCAATTCCCGTATGCGAGGGAACCCACTCAAATTTTATGCTATTTTGATTGTTATTGTTATGGTTAAATTCTTCACAGTTTTTTTTATTTCTAGTAACATTTTATTGTCTCTGATGTTATGGGTTGGTCGTGATAACGAAGTGAGGGCACTGAGGGAGTCCGTTATAATGATATAATCATAGTTGGGTGAGTTGACAGCGATTTTTATGGCCTCATCAATCGCCAGACATTCAGCGGTAAACACCGATGCCCGGGGATTGATGCTGAGAGATCTCGCCAACTTGAGACGCGGTGAGAAACAGGCCGAGCCCACAGAATTCCCGTTTGGTTTTTTGCTACCGTCAGTGAAAATTTTGATGGCATTTCGTTGCCTACGATCTATTTCTGGGGAGGTTTCTGTTGGCTCGTCCTCAATAGCAGAACTAGCAACGATTGTCCTGTACTCGTACAGGTGCATGTTGAAATGATCTTCCATGCACAACTCTTGGATCATCGGGATTAACTCTCGTATGCACTTTTTAATCATACGTTCTTTGTCATTTGGTATAAATTCGTCATTCTCAATCATGGCGTGAATGGTCGACGAGACCTGTGAATTGCGGTTGGACAGAGCTTGGATAAAAAAATTCTTGCAGAGAAAAATTGAGCGTTTTTCAATGAGTGGAAGTTTACTCTCCGCTAGTAGGACATTAGTGGGAGTAGATACTCTGTATCCTAGACAATACCGAATCGCAGCGTACTGAAGTCGTTCAAGCTTATTGGTGTCTAGTTTAGAGATTGGGGATGAGATGAATGAACTGTAATCGATGATTGAACGAACAAAGGATTTATAGATTTTTAGTAGGGTATCTGGATGAGCACCCCACCATGTGCCTCTGAGGAATTTTATGATGTTAAGGGATTTGAGTGAGGATCGTAAGGTTTTTGCAAGCTGGGGCTTAAATGATAATCTCTGGTCGAATATGACTCCTAGAAATTTTGCCTCTGGAGAGCAGCGGATTAGGTGGTCATTGATTTTTATCCTTGAGCGTGTGGGCGGTTTTTTCCTTTGATGGAAATGCACGAGTTGCGTTTTCATTGGAGACAATGAAAGTCCAATCTCGCTGAGGTTGGTGTCTATTACTCTTGCTGTTTCCTCTAAGGTTGATTCCATAGACGCTACGGTTGGTTGGCTTGTGTATATTGCGACATCATCAGCGAATTGAGAGACCACGACTTCGGCTGGGAGATTTTCGACAACCGAGGAGACGTAGATGATATATAATAAGGGGGAGTGGACCCCTCCCTGTGGTACCCCCCTGTAGACATACCTAGGGCCTTCATTATATAAGGATGTGATTTGCCTTTCATGGGTTAGGAACTTAATAAATCTGACTGTAGGTGAGGGGCACCCGATTGCTGCTAATTTCTTGAGGAGGATTTGGAGATTTACCTCGTCAAAGGCTGATTTCACATCTAGGAACGCCGCTAAGGTTTCCTGCTTCTTGGAGAGATTGGAGTCGATATGAAGTAAAAAGTTAGACAAGTTATCATGGCAAGATTTGCCTTTGCGAAAACCATTTTGGGAGTTTGGGAGGAGGTTTTTATGCTCCACCCACCACTGGAGCCGATTCTGCAACATTGTCTCAAACAGTTTACACAGACAAGACCAGAGAGCTATGGGCCTCACTGCATTTCCTCCTGGCTTAGGTATGAAGTGGAGATATTGGGTGGTCCAGGTTGGGGGGTATTCAGCTGCTGTGTATGGATCATTGTATATGTCCACGAGCAGCAGCTTATATTTTTGGGGAAGTTTCTTTAGGGCAGAGTAGTCAATGCCGTCTGTGCCAGAAGCAGACTTATTACTACGGGAGTTCAGGGCCATGTTAAATTCTTGGTAGTGAACAGTGATTCTAGAATTGGATTTTGTTCGCAGTGGGGAAGAGAGGCGGGGTTTGATTGGACCCATGGGGGGCTGATGGATCTCAGGGAGTTTTCAACATATTCGTCACTCTTTGGGTTTTCCCTCTTGTTGATGGGACTGTTATTGACCCACGAGTTCTTGAAAATTTTGCATGAGTTTCATACATAAGTTTGGTTTTTCCTTATGTCTATATATTGTGCAAAAGATCGGAAGGAGTTTTTTTTTCGTGTCGAAGAGTTTGGTAGCCTCATTAATCGCCTGCCTGTGCACTACGTAATCATCGTGGGATTTTGAGGATTTCGATTGCACATATGTAGCAATACGATTGTCTCTAGCACTTTGGCATTCTGAGTCCCACCAATGGACCGGGTTTCTATGTCGTGAAGGAGGGACTTGTCTGCTCTGTGGCGTGTGTTTTTTAATATGCTCTGCCAGATGGTTCGTGAGCTTGAAATATTTTTCTACAGGGGAGAGATTATCATAGCTTGGATCGTAGAAGGAGGTGGAGAATGAGTTATCGAGGGATTCCAGTACAGCTTCCCAATCTGTTCTAACGGATGAAAGCTTGAATGACTTTTTTGTGCAAATACGCTTTTCTATTGCTATTTGGGTGAGCCCCGGGAAGTGGTCTGATCCACAGGCCTCGTCCCCTACCGATACCTTGACAGAGTCCGACAATGATGTAGATGATAAGACCAGATCAATGTTCGACTCACTGGTTTCATTGTGACGCGTGATGGTCTTTGGGTTGTGCATAATGAGATCATGAGTACTTATAGAGTTGTAAAATTTTTCCCCGCCCTGTTTATTTTCACAACAATTCCATGCTTGATGGTGTGCGTTAAAGTCGCCCATGATGATGGATTGATGGGGAGGAGAGGACAGAGAGCATATTTTGTCCCATTAGGAAGAGGTGAGCGATGTGTGTGGAGGCTTGTAAAAGGCATACAAATTAAATTCAGGGATGGAGTTGGTGATATGAAACGAAATTGACTCAATTTTCCTTTTCGAGATATCTGGCGTGGGGATTTGCTCATATGTGATGTTCCTCCTGATCGCCACTAGAAGCCCTCCACCCGTGTTATATTCCCTGTCTTCTCTGATTACATAGAATCCAGGTAATTTACGCTCTCGGGTGTCATCGGGTTTCAAATGAGTTTCAGCGCATACCAGAATATCGATGTCCTGGATGAGAGTATCCAGCTCAGCTCGGCGTCGATCGTAGACACGGCAGTTCCAGAAGAGAATCCTGATGTTCCTTCTCGAGGTTCGGGGTCCAGCATTTGTTTGGAGTGTAAACTGTTGGTTTCCAAGGTTTGAATGGTAATCGGTGTTAGATGGTGTTGATCTATTCGCCATTTTATTGTCTGTGCTCCATCGTTCCTTCCTGCTTGTTGGGAGTACGTTGCCGGTTGGAGTGTCCTTGTTCTAGTGCCTTGATTATTTTAGAAGCCCGGTTTTTGAGAGTTTTACTAGGGAGTTTTGTCTTGATGAAATCGATTAGGGTTGAGAACTCTAGCAGGTTGTCTGTTATTTTGAGAGCGTTATTGACAGCATCAGCTGGCTTCTTGGTGGTCTCGAGGAATGTCTGGAGATCCGCCCTGGATACTTGATACTTCGTCATGCTCCCTTCGATAAGCGATTCCACAGAACTCCACCGCTCATACCTCCCAAGGCTTGCTGTAGATTCTTGGGAGGTATTGGGGGAGCTGGATGCCCTGAGTTTCTTTGCTGGGTTATGAATTTTGGATTTAATTTTGCTTGCGTCTTGTGATTTGTCCTCCAGAGAGGAAGCCGAGGTGTACGACTCTGAGTCACAGAGTTTTTCCTCACTTTCCTCTTCCATCTCCTGGACACCTACTTCGGTAGTTGAGGTAGTGGATCGGGTTGAGATTGAGAGGGGTCTCTTAAACGGAAGTGTGGATGTGGGAGGGGCACTTTGGGAAGTAATAAGGGAATTTTCATGGATTGGTTTTTGGGAGTTTGAGAGGGTGGGAGGAGGGAGATGATTTACAAACATGTCGTCGTTGATATCTTCCGTGGGTGACAGTTTTGGGGGGAGGGATTGTGATGTAGGAAGTTGATGAGGGGGATTCGGACTTTGAGTCGCATTGGTCGTAGGTGGTGTTGGAGTGTTAGTAGGAACAGACTGCTGTAAAGTGTTTTCCTCTTCAGGGAGACTCTTGTTTTTTGATGGACAATCTTTGGCGATATGACCTTCCAGATTGCATTGGAAGCAGGTGGTTGAATCCGCAGTGATGAATACTGATATGATCTTGCCGTAAATATTCGCTTCTAGTCGCTTTGGCAATTTCTTGACGTCTTCTGGCGAGACGTATGTTTGTCTCCTGTGGGATCTGATATGGGCCAGGCTCTTGTCCTCAAACCCTGATCTCAATGTTGTGATTGGAGCTGTCAATCTAATCCCGTATTTATCTTTCAATTGATTCTCCAGGTAACTATCTTCGACTTGAGGATATACGTGGCTAAAGACGATTCTTTTGTTCCGAGTGACGTATGGGCGAATGTGTACAATTTGGTGGCCTACAATAATGTGTTTATTGGAATTTATTAATTCATCTGCCGTGCGTACACTGTCCAGCCAAACAATAATACGACCGTTAGAAATTACGTGAGTGTAAACCATTTTCGAGGGATCGTTAATTTCAGCAAGTGCGAGGATATGGGCTTCAGAGGAGACGCTTTCATTTCTTTCCAGAATTATGGCCTGTTCGAAAACTGGACTCCTGGAGGATTTCGCCATAGAGACGTATGAAGGGCCGGCTACTTTCATTGGTGTAGTCAGTATTGAGGGTTCTATCATTTGAGATGTCGTTGCTAATGAAACTCCTGGATTCTGGGAACTCATAGCCATAGCAGTTTAGTCCATACGGACCCACTCCACACAGCACTGATAAGAGGAAGAGATCCTCCTGTATTTTAACAATTATTCACTATGCACTGAAACTGTGATAATTGATAAGCATTTTGCGATACAACGTCAAACGCGTGGAGAACTTGACGGATACGTCTGTTCAGTACGGTGATTCGAGTTGGACTCCTCCAATTATCTTGTAAACAAATGGGTTTACAACATTTTGTGAAAACGATTTTTTTGCGAGGAATCCAATTTTAAACATTAATTATCTTATGTGAAAATCGCGAAAATATCTTGGTTTATTAATTAATCGCGGATTTTTGTTTAAATTTGAAATCCAATTATTATATAAACAAATGGATTTACGGGATCCCACCATAAGACATTTGTTGTAGAAAATTTGATTCTCTGCAAAAACTGTTTGTTTGAAACGCAGAGATTTAGCGCCAAACTAGTAATTAAGTCGCCCAACCGAAACCAAAAGGTCAGCAGCGACACCTCGGGTCACTAGACCCACGAGCTGACCCCGGAAGTCCAAAAACTCGCCCCAGTCTATCGTGGACAGCCATCGAGTGCAGTAACGGTTATAATCTTTAAGAAACTCTCCTAATTTCATCCCAGTACATCACCAAAGTATATCCCCAAGTACATCTCCATCAGAGATATAAGGAGGATTTTTCCTTATAAAATTACCCAACAGTGTTTGAACAAATTTTGTATTAAACATTCTAAGAAACTATAACTAGTACATCATCGGTTTAATTGTTAAATATCTGTGTAAACCCTCGACTTTGGTGGCACGTGGCCCTAATAAGCTTTTACAGAAAAGTCACCAGTGAGTGTTAATTTCACCCCGATTAAACCTAACGGATCCTTCACCCACAATTTCCACCTACACGCACCCGAGACTCAGACAATCCCCAAACATTGGTCCTTCGAGCCGGATCGTGGGTGTGAAAATCAAAGTGAAGCGAAGTAGTCGCGGGGGAACAATTAGACGCCTCGTGTTTCTGGAACGTTCGAGGTTCAGAAAAGTGCGAGCAAGGAGTTCAATGAGCTGGGCATCAACGAGGGATCAGCGTCCGAACACTTTGTTTACCACGGAAACAAAAGACAAGGTCAGTGATAAATCAACAGATAAATTCCTCAGTGATCGGTGAAAGATTCGGAAGTGATCGTGTGCCTTCGTAGAGACCCAACACTTGGGCCGAATAGTTCGCGCAACAGGTGGCGATCGCAGCGGCACGGTCGATAACGAACCGACATCAGACGGTCAACAGTCGGGAACGAACCGAGACTTATCAACGGATCGATAAAGAAGTACATCACCATGAGCGACCTCAACGAACCCAGTGACAGCTCTGACCTGACACCCGAGGATACTCAACAGGAGTCTTGCTCATGGGCAGATGCCACAGAGGAGCTCAAATTAACAGGAGCCAGTCAAAATGAGTCCCTCAACGTAGAATCCACTCTTCCAGAAATGTCTATCACTTCACAGAAAATCAAGACCAGACATTCAGAAATCGGAGCATCCAATCAGGACATTATCACCGTACCTCAACGCAGGAAAATTAGAATGCTGAAATTTAAGGCTCACGTACTTAAAGAAGTTAATCAAGAGCTATCTCGCATTCAAGAGACGCAGGCTCCATATACAGTGGAAGAGTTGGAGAGTCAACGAGACACTGTTGAGTCCGAGTGGGCAGAACTCAACAAGAGTAATGACGAGTTGATAGATTCTTTGCCAGAAGACCACGAACATCACGAGGGTAAGGAATACGAGGATGCATTCCGTTATAAAAGAGGGTGTTTAACCATCAATGGCCAAATAAGAGGCCAGATCATCAACATCAGGGATGCAGCAAGAGCGCAAGAGTCCACCTACGCCCATCAACTAGGGACTCTGAAACTCAAGCCGTTTGACGGGAAAAGAGAGGAATGGAGGGAGTTTAGCGAATCATTCCTAACGATGGTGGGAAATGACGTCAACATCCCCCCAATTAAGAATCTCATGTGACTAAAAATATTCCTCAAAGGTGTTGTGATTGATAACATTTTACTTCTTAAAAATTAAATATTTAAATAATGTCTGGAGTCGAGCAAGCAAAATCCTTCGATTTCCCAACTTCGGACATTGGCCTCATCTACAGAATGCGATGAGCAAAGCCCAAATAGTGCGACGTCAACATCGAACCATCCGCACACGGACATTGACCGCCAACGCATTTCCGACCCTTGTCAAAATTAGAAATCAGTCTTGTCCTAGCATCGCCAACAATCACACCAAGGGGCGAACTCCTTGAAACTTGAAATACCTGATTCTGGAATCAGTTCATAATTCTGCCCGGCGTTTATCTTTTGTTTCAAGTATCGGGAAAAATAACCATAAGTGCTTCAAAATTATCGAATATTTCCCGATAGATTCGTTGCAAACAAATGAAGGAGAAGGAATCTATCGCGAAATATTCGATAATTTTGAAGCACTTGCGGTATTATATGTTGATTATTTTTCCTATCCAAATTTCGGCCTAGAGAATTGTGCCATGAAATAAAAAGAGCACTCAATCCGCACTCAAAGTGTATTTTCTCTCATCCCAAAAACTTGAAAAATGCATCCATGCTGATGCTTTCGTCTTGATGGTATTAACGGGGACAGTTCCTTGTATTGCCTTATCAATATTTTCCAGAGAACTACTTCCGAATCGACTCATTTTCGATACAATTGCGTAAAATCACCACAATAAAATTCAATCTGTCAGTTTGACAAGGGGTTTATTTGGTTAAGTTATCGTTTGTTTTTTTATATATAGCCTACCCGCAAAATTATCAAAAAATTATCGCATATAATACCACAAAAGCTCCAAAATTATCGGATATTTCCCGATAGGTTCGTTGCAAACAAATGAACGTGTCAAGTTTTCCAGTTTAAAACTCACGAGCGCGAAGCGCTAGTGATTTTTCTGGAAAACTTGACAAGATTATTTGTTTGGGATGGGTCTAAAATAGGTACATCCGCAAAGAATGGTACAGGAAGTGGCGGCCATTTTCCCCAGAAGTTTCGGGGGTAGGGCCATCTAGAATCACTGGAGGGAACTGAAAAAAAGAATTTCTTTACCTGTTGTGAAAATTACCGATCGGAGAAAGGAATGCGAATGTCCTCTGTCATAATTTTGTTGTAACACAAAATTTTTATGTTTTATAGATGGCGATAGTAATCCAATAATCATCTTTCAACGTTCTGTCAAGGGATGCTCAACCTAAAATACTAACGAGAATGTGCATGGAAGCTACATGCCCCGTTTTTTTAAAATAATTAATTAATTGTTAATGAATTAATTTATTGTATCGATGATGGTTATTCACTCTTTGAACTTAATCAGATATTTTTTTCGCAGGGCTCTATAATATTTCTTAATGTTACGGTTAATTATATATAATCGAATGAACAACTATTTATTTATTATTTTGTTAAATTTTAAATTCCATCACCGGTAATTTAGCTTGGTACAATTATATATAATTAACCGTAACAATAAGAAATATTATAGAGCACTGCGAAAAAAATATCTGATTAAGTTCAAAGAGTGAATAACCATCATCGATACAATAAATTAATTCATCAACAATTAATTAATTATTTGAAAAAAACGGGGCATATAGCTTCCATGCACATTCTCGTTAGTATTTTAGGTTGAGCATCCCTTGACAGAACGTTGAAAGATGATTATTGGATTACTATCGCCATCTATAAAACATAAAAATTATGTGTTACAATAAAATTATGATAGAGGACATTCGCATTCTTTTCTCCGATCGGTAATTTTCACAACAGGTAAGGAAATTCTCTTTTTCAGTTCCCTACAGTGATTCTAGATGGCCCTACCCCCGAAACTTCTGGGGAAAATGGCCGCCACTTCCTGTACCATTCTTTGCGGATGTACCTATTTCAGACCCATCCTTTGTTTGTAGGGAACCTTGAGGGAAATATCAGATAATTTCGAAGTTCGAGTGGTATTCGGGGGATTATTTTTTCCATCCAAATGTTGGCCGATAGAATTGCACCTTGAGACATAATTTTCAACGAATTGCCATCCAATCTGTCAGATACAATTGAGGGTTACTTCATCATTCGTTTTTTTTTATATAGGGAACATGCAAAATTTCCAGTGAAATTTCCAAGAATTTCCGCTGAAATACGGTGTTGGCTATACAAAATAACGTCGAATGGTGCTATCCTATTGGCCAATATTTGGATGGGAAAAATAATCGCTGATATTCGAGGTAGGCTATACAAAATATCAACAAATGGTGCAATTCTATTGGCTGAAATTTGGATAGGAAAAATAATCACAAATACGTACATCTTCGTAGTGATTATTCCCGCGGTTAGTTTTGAACCGAATGATCTCGTACGGTACCGTTTGACGGGTGGAACATTACGCGTTACGGTTACAGTGCAAGATCGAGAGAGAGGACTCATATAAAAATAAACAAATACAAAATATTGCAAGAAGGAAAATTAAAAGAACAGTTATATGATTCTAAAACTAGTTTTCTGATTGGAGTGTGTCAGCAGCTGAAAAAGTGAGTAACCCTAATCAGGCTATTGTGGTAATATTCGGGTTAATTCATTATTATCCCACTCATATTTCGCGAACATCTTGTAGAAATATCAAATTTAACTTGATGTATCACCGTGTAATCACATAAATAATCATTATTGTTATACTTATAATTAGATTGTCTAAAATACATTCAATATCGTACAGTTCTGTGAGAGTTTATTTGAGTATTAATCCTCAATGCCTTCTATGAAACAGATGTGCCCAGCTCTTTAAAGGTAAGGATCCACGCTAAACAAAAATAATTATTTTATTGCGCGGCTCTCAAAATTGAAACTGATATTTAAATACAAAATACCATTTCAATTTTCCATATCCAACAGTAAAATTGGTGTCAGAAGTGGGAACTACCAGCCGAGTTCCTAGCCACATTTAACACGCAGCCAGCAAGTTACGAGAAGGCGTGGCAGAAACTCGTGAGAAGATATGAGGATCCCAGGTTAGTGGCTCAGTCCTTGTTCAATAAAATCCTGGATTTACAACAGATCAACAAGGGCACCGCCGAGAGCCTCGGGTCGAGAGTGGGAAGTCAAGTTGGGAACTTCCAAGGATTTTCCCAGTCTACAGGAGTTCGTAGACTTTCTCGAGGCTTATGGGAGAGCCCTAAATGCAGGGGCTAGCCTCAAGGATTATCAGGAGAGCGGTCCAACGAACAAAATGCTCATCACCAAAATTAAGAGTGGATATACAGTCACTCAGCAACAGGAGAGCCATTCAACAGAGAAGTTACACCTTAAAACGAACTGTGCGTACTGCACAGGCAGACACTTCATTGCAGTATGTCCACTCCGCAAGACGCTCATCCCAGTCAAGAGAAACGACTTTGTCGTAAATAAGGAGTTGTGCTTCAGGTGTCTTGGTCCTCATCGCAAGCCGAAGTACAAGTCAACAAAGACGGGTCATGAGTGTAATCGAGACCATCACACACTCATCCACAACGGAAGCTCGTGGACAACGGGGCCATCGGCTGGAGCTGGAGTTAGAGCAATTGAAGCAGCAAATGAGAGACCAAAACCAGGCACATCAACCAGGGAGTGAATGATTTAATATAATAGCGCGAATCATTCACTCTCTCATTGGTCCTCTACATTCACAGGACTCAGTACATCATCAGCATCAGCAAAGATCAACAATCAGAGGATCAATGAGAGGTCAACAGAAATCTACACAGTACATCATCCAGAAGGAGATCAGCAAGCGGTATTATTAGCCACCGCCAGACTCAGAGCACATTCAACCAGAGGTTTCATTGTGAAAGCTAGAGCACTAATTGATCAAGGATCAGAATTGTCCTTTTTAACGGATCAATTACCACATCAACTGCAACTCAAGAGAAGGCCATCATCAACAGAACTAGTAGGAATTGGCGGAATCAATTCAGGCATCACACAGGGCGTAGTAACCGTCAGTCTTCAATCATTTCAGGGGCAGAAGCAAGTCACAATCAGCGCCCACGTCCTGAAGAAATTGACTACTACATTGCCATCATTCTCATGTACATTAGCAGACATCGGCTCACTCGAGAATCTTCAACTAGCCGATCCTCAATATCTCAGGCTTGGATCGATCGACCTCATCATAGGAGCAGATTATTATCGGCGGATTATCGAGAATCAGATCATCAAGTCCAGACGAACAGCAGTAGTTGGCCAACGCACAGCATTTGGTTGGATATTATCAGGGCCAGTCAAATGCAAAAGTTGTTCAACGAAGATTTCTTTATCTGCAGTACGAGAATCCTCGAACGAACAACTACTAGAGCTCCTCCAGAAATTTTGGGTCCAGGAAGAATTGCCAATTCAACATCAACATTCAGAGCTGTCAACAGAGGAACTCGAGTGCGAGAAGCACTTTCAATAACCCCATCGCAGAGATGAATCCGGCCGCTACATAGTAAGACTTCCATTGAGGACGTCATCAGCAGCGCTCGGCGACTCAGAAAATAAGGCCTCACGTCAGTTAAAATCAGTAATCAGCAGGTTCAACAAGGATCAAGCATATGCCCAACTCTACACTCTACAAGGAATTCGTGACGAAGTACGAGGAATTGGGCCATATGAAAAGGGCGTCAGAAATTCCAGAACCATCAACAGCCTACTATCTGCCGCATCACGGAATTTTAAGAGAGGACGCCATCACAACCAAGCTGAGAGTTGTATTCAACGGCTCCAGCGCCAGTTCATCAGGTATGTCAGTCAACGATATTTTATATCCTGGTGTTAGATTGCAGATCAACGCGATGAACGTCTTAACCTGGATGAGAAAACACAAACTCGTCTTTGGGACGGACATCGTCAAGATATTTAGACAAATCAAAGTGCATCAGGACGACTGGGGCCTTCAGAGGATCTTGTGGATCCATGACGATCAACAGCAGATCACATTCCAGTTAACCACAGTGACCTACGGTCTCAATTGCTCGCCCTGGTTATCGCTCAGAGTACCTCAACAACTAGCAGAAGATGAAGGACACGGTTTTCCAGCAGCAGTCGAAGCGATCTCGAGCGGTCGTTACGTCGACGATATATACGGAGGGTCCAACTCAGCAGGAAGCCTCAAAGAAATAGCAGTGCAGCTTCACTTCAGGGACTATGCCAAGCAGGAGGTTTCGCTCTACAGAAGTGGAGTAGTAATTGTCCAGCAGCTCTTCATCAACTACGCCTAACAACACAGAGCAGCCTGATTCAATTTGACGAATCACTAACGAAAGTACTTGGTCTGTGTTGGCACCAGTCAACCGACACATTCAGGTACAAATCGAGGAAATTCAACGCAGCTACGATCACCAAAAGAACAGTATCATCAGACATAGCCCCGATCTTCGATCCATTGGGATTTATCGCTCCAGTGGTAATTCAAGGGAAAATTCTCCTGCAGAAGCTGTGGAAGCTCAAAGTCAACTGGGATGATCCTCTTCCAGACGAATATAAAACCCGTTGGAGGACATTCCGTGGAGATCTCATCAACTTAGGCAGAGTCATTGTACCCAGACGGATACAGTTATCATCGGAAACTGTCAACATCCAAATACACGAATTCGCAGATCCATCAACGGTAGCCATGAGTGCAGCGGTCTAAATTAGAACGAGAACAATCAACGAGAAACCATCAACAGTTCTCGTATGTGCGAAAACACAGGTCGCACCCATCAAAAGGATGACCATACCCAGACTAGAGCAGCGCTACTCTTAACCCAGCTAGTGGAATCAACATACGAGATCCCTCAACTAGATCGCAATCAGGTGGAAATTTACCTCTGGTCAGATTCATCACTTACAGTAGCCTGGATCAGGAGCCCAGCCTCAAGATGGAAGGATTTCGTCGATAACAGGGTCATCAAAATAGAGGAAACGCTACCAAAGGCCATATGGAGACACGTCAGCGAAAAGGAAAACCCAGCTGACTGTGCCTCAAGAGCAAATCTCACCAAATGAGATAGCAGATCATCAACCCTGGTGGACAGCACCAAGCTGGATTAATCAGAATCCAGAAGACTGGTGTCAATCAACAATAGACGTATCCAAAATGGATACTCCAGAGGTGGCTAAGGAAGCGATACCAGTACCAGCTCATCCAGCAAGGATGAAAATCAGCAAAATAGTAGAACTCCTCAACGGATACAGTTCAATGGCCAAACTGTTAGCAGTGACTGCGACAATCAACAGACCGATAGACAGATTGAGCCGGCGACCAACGCCCCCGGGACCTGTCCTGACAACTAGAGAACTCAACGAAGCAAGAGTATTCTGGGTTAAGGTGACGCAAGCTCAATATTTCGAATCAGCTATTAGACTTTTGCAGAAAAATCATCAACTACCAAGAAGTCATCAGCTAGCAAAGCTGACACCAACTCTAGACGACCAAGTCATCATGAAAATGGGAGGTCACCTCAAGAACGCTCAACTCAGTCCAGAGGAAATGTGGGATTACTTTTAAGGGTGAAAAGGATTGGTAATGAAAAACTCAGGAAACACTTCTAACTAGATATATTTAATATTTTAACTCTACAAGGCTTCTAAAACTACTACTCTCGTTTGATCGATCCTCAACTCTAGAAGATCTCGCAATCAAACTATGACCTCGTTCTCTTGAAGGTCACACTTAACTCTTTAGCTCTACTCTAACTACTCCATAAACTCTATACTCTGCTCTAGGTTCTACTCTAGCAACTCTCTCTATCAACTACTTACTACGCACTAACTAACTCATCTTAAGCAATTACCCTTGGCACCCCTCATTCCTCCAACTGGGCCTCTTCCCCCACCACCGTTATGGGACCCTGTTTGCCATTTTCCGTCTATGGGAAATTCCCCAAACGTGGCGGAGTGGGCCAGCTGCCAATGGCCTAGGCGCCATTAGTGAGAGTGCGCGGGTTCTACCTTAATAAAATAATAAAACTACGTCTAAAAAATCTCCGATACTACAGAAATTCACCCTGGAATCCTGCCCAGACAGTCACGGTTCACCACATTGGTCATTGCCGAAGCTCACCAGAAAACTCAACATGGAGGTACTCAACTTACCTTAGCTTACCCAAGACAAAAATATTGGATCGTAGGAGGTAGAGGTACAGTAAGAGCATACATCTTACGCTGCGCCATCTGCACCCGTCATCGAGGAAGACAGGGTCAACAGCAGATGGGTCAACTGCCGTCAACAAGAATTTCACTAGCCAGGGCATTTCTCCACACTGGAGTGGATTATGCAGGTCCATTCCCTATCCTGAAGTGGAGGCCAACAAATGCACAACCAGGAACAGTGCATATAGCTGTTTTCGTGTGCTTCACTACGTCAACAGTTCACCTAGATCTCGTCAACAGGCAAACAACAGAGGCTTTCATCGGCGCCTACAAAAGGTTCACAGGAAGACGTATTCCAGCCGTCATGTATAGTGACAATGCCGCCACCTTCACTGGAGCAGCATGTAATGAATATGCGCCTAAAAGGGCATGACTCAACTTATTGGGTACTGGACCTAACGCCTATTCCCACGTATCCCTCACCCCACTAATCGATAAAATGGGTAGAAGGGAAACGAGGCCGGTTCACTGTGTGGAAAGAGAAGTCGTCCTCTTTCCTCACCGGGCACTCTTAGAGATAAGTAGTTTTAGTTCTCTCATTATTCGTACCAAAGTATAATTAATCCCATAAAAATCAAAAATAATTTTTGAAAAAAATGGCCAAGTCCACGTTTCAATGCATTGTTTTCCACGGTTTCGTTAATTTCACTGGTTTCAAAAAATGCTAAAAATCCAAAAAAGAGCCAAGCTTGTATAAATATACTGCCTTATTTACAAAACCACAATTCTGAATACAACGTTTATGCCAATAACGCCTGATATTTGGTCGAAAAAAAAATGTTCAAAAAAAACGCCGCGACCAACGTACTTGGCGCGGTTTCTAAAAAACCCCATCAGATGAGAACTGCTATTCACGGTAGATATAGGTCCTACATCAGAGGATTGGGTGCAGGAAGTGTCCCTGGACAAAAACATCATTGCTGCCTTACTGTCCCAGACTTATTGATCTGTGGATGCCAGATCATCCAATGGTATAAGTTAAAAATTCCCCTAATTCCAGGGTTGCACTATTGGGCAGCTCTGGGCTTACGCCATGGAGGGATTCTAACTGATTGGAATAAAACACATATTATCTCATAATCTGCAAACACCTCCTGTGGCAATATAGTTCCTGATCCTGAAGTATGCTTCAGGGTAAACAACCTCCTAAGCTGAATCCTCGTTAGTAGGAACAACCGCGCCAAGTACGTTGGTCGCGGCGTTTTTTTTGAACATTTTTTTTCGACCAAATATCAGGCGTTATTGGCATAAACGTTGTATTCAGAATTGTGGTTTTGTAAATAAGGCAGTGTATTTATACAAGCTTGGCTTTTTTTTGGATTTTTAGCATTTTTTGAAACCAGTGAAATTAACGAAACCGTGCAAAACAATGCATTGAAACGTGGACTTGGCCATTTTTTTCAAAAATTATTTTTGATTTTTATGGGATTTCAATCATTTTTCCAAACCCAGAGAAGTAAACTTCTAGCATCTATTCTACCAGACTAAGTTACGTATCACACGACTCATGTCATAAAAAAACACTACAGATAATATGACACCTTATTTGGATTTACTTTGCTCTAGAAACAGAAGATAAATGTCCCTCGAGTTTCTTGGCCATCGTATTTTGTCAATGGTGAAATCATCAACATGTATCCACTCACTCTTGTGACCTTTCAAAACACCACTATAATGGTCTTTCCCTTGGACTTCACCATGTAAAACTGCACTATTGACGTAATACGCCTTCTCACAAGCATTAAGTGTAGTTGTTGGAATGGCTTTCAGCTTCTTTTTGCTGGTCTCCTGTCTCAACTTTTTACTATTGAATGAAAAAATATTCAATTTAATAATCTATACTCCATTTGTACTAGTAATCTTCGTTTTTTTCCAAACTTCTGTCATTTTCCCACAATTATCACAATATTCAAGGATGTCATGCCATTTCGCCAAAGATTTTTCCAATAAATCATTTAAAGAGACAGGTTCTTTCACGCCATCCAAACATAAACTTATCACCACATGAGTCTCTTTATAAGTTTTCGTATAATCACATACTTTACATCGATTGAGATGCATCACTTCGTGTTGCATATTTTTCTGTGTTATGTCCGGAGACGTTGTCAGCGTCGGAGGACAACTATTGTATAATTGAGTTTTTACGGAAAACAAGAACTAGAAATTTTGATATAAAAATATGAAAAGCTAAATTAGAAATATTGAATGAAGCAGAGTATTTTTATATTTAGAGATTTTATTTGGACGACGCTAGATTTGTTTTTCGCTCTTACCTTGATTATGTTGTTAATCTAAATAGAAAGAGGAATAAAGGAATCAGGAGTAATCAAATGATTCCGAGGAAATTTTATGGTCAAAAGTAATTTTCTCTATTATGAACCTTTTTGAATTACAATTAACAATGATCGGTTATTATCTAGAATTTTATGTAAACTTTATTTAACAAAAGATAGTAATGATTCGATATTTGTCCCCGAATATTTCCTTAGAGAGTTCGATAGTCAATTAATTTGGAATTGAAGAAAAATGTAATAACTTTTAGGAGACTCACAGTTTAAGGGTGTAAAGGTATGCTTTCCCTTATGTATCGGGAATGTGTGGATCCTTCGGTGACACAATCGTCTTTCTTTACCAGAATCAGAATGTCTTCTGATCCTATCATGAATACTTCTTATTCATGCCACGTTCATCCACTCGCTTATAATTAATGAACAATGTTTTTGAAAAGTTTTGAGAATGTCCACAACCACGGAAACTGATAAGTTAGTTCTCTTACAATCCAAGAAACACTCCTACTTTCGGTTGAAGGATGCAGTACCCCTGTACACTTCCGACCGTTTAGCCATTTATTATGGTCAAATAGACTACCACGCACTATATCGATACTATCTCGAATTATAGTATGGGAGGCCCGAAAGAAACAGATCGATTCCGGAAAATGACTTCCGCCAAGTCAAACTATCGCTTCAACGGTTGTTTCTAGACTGTTTGATCTTTTGATTTTGGGGAGCGGATCGATTTTTGGGGGTTACACGAGTTGGCTTCTGATTGGTGGAAATTATGGTATGGTTTCCCACTACCGATTGTTAAAGGGGATTGTCCTGTTAAGTCAGCGGTTTTCGGCGGTCAGCAGTTTTGTCAGTGCATGATTTCCGCGGTGAAGTTCAGTGCTCTGGTATGTGTCATTCTTTTTGTTGGGGTGAATGCACTCGCCGAAATGGCGAAACCAATTTTTGGTTGACGTTGTGTTTATGGTTTAAGGAATGTGGTTCTTTGTGGTTAGTATCTATGGGGAATGCGGGAGAAACTATTGATAAAGGGTTTTGGATATCACATCTGAAATTGGATTATTTTTGGACATAAATTCTCCAGAAATATCACTGGATCTTCCTCCAAATTCTCCGAATTCTGACGAAATTGACTACCAGCCAATCCTATGATGGTAACAGCGCTCAATGGTTTCGACCCTTCTTTATATCCTCGATGAAGTTCATTCATCACTGTACGTTCATCATCAGGTGTCAGTAACAATGCTTGGCAAAATATTGAGTGAAAAATGCATTGAATGATTGTATTTGCGTAAGTAGACCCGCCACTATAATTGCATAGGCCGCGAACAGATGGAATACTACTCCACGTTGTTTTTGGAAGTTGTGTTTCGGCTATGGATCCACTTTCGAAAGCCCATTGGATATCCCATACCTTGTGCCAGTATTTATCGGGCAGTGAAATTCGTCCCAATTCAGGTCTATATTGCGCTCTAAGTCTATTATATTCATCAATCGCTGAGATCGATGCCTTGGCAGAAGATGGATCAAAGTTGATTAGATGAACACCTTTTAGAGTAGTTACTATTGAAAGCGCAACGTAAGTTTGACCACAAGAGAATATTGTTTGTCCTATGTCCATGACAGGATTGCGTAAACTCAAACCCTGGATTTTATGTATTGTAATTCCATAGCTCAGACAAATTGGAAACTGTCGTCTCGAAATAAATGCACCGTTCATGATTTCAAATTTTACCTCTGAACGTTCAATTGCATATTCTTGCCCAGATTCCAATTTTATGGTGATAGAGTTGATGTATTCTTTTGCTTTCACAATGGATTGGGTGATAGATGTTACAACACCAATTGTTCCATTGACTAAACCGATGGTCACATCAATGTTTCGTCTTAACATGATTCGGGCTCCAATTTTGATAGTTATGACTTTCGCTAATCCAGCAGATGAACTTTCGCTAATCCAGCAGAGTCTTCAGAGATAAGTACTATCTCTTCTGTATGAATTTCTTCCAACATTATGGTATTCAAACATTCGCATTGTTTACGTGTTGCTAGTAAACACACCGCGTCTGTTGGCAAATTTCTTATGTACAAAGCTAGAAGATGGATGCGATTCGAAGTTTTCGATGAGCTGAAATCAAGTTTCTGGGTTTCCAATAATGCGACGTCTTCAGCTGTCATACTACCAACCCTTAAACGTGATAGAAGATTTCCGTAGACTTTATCTTTTTGCTGACGCATATTGATTGTCAGTTCATCATAGCTGAATAAATCGACCCAAAGATTGACGCTACACATAGATCCTAACCGTTTTTCGACCTCATTTAATGGGATTTTCATATATGGTGGATCTTGACGAACAGGGGGTAGTTGTAACAAACCTCCGAACACGAGAACATGTTTTTTACCGAACCATCCATCAGTCTGTTCGAATATATCAAATATTTCCATGAGTCGTTGGTTGATGTACATCAAGGTAGTATTGGACACCATTGATATTTCATCGATGATGATGAGCTTGACGTCTCGCATCTGTTCACGCATTAATTTCAATAAATCATCCGATAATTGCTTATACCTTGGGGTATCACCATGTTCTACTGGAAGTTGAAAGTATCTATGAATAGTCAATCCATTGATATTGTAAGCTGCAATACCTGTGGGAGCTGTAACTGCAGTCCGTCCATTCAACTCTTTAGCGATCCACGTTCGAATGACCTCGATTAAGAAACTCTGACCTGTGCCACCTTAACCACTGATATAAAGGCGTAATAGTTCCTCCTTGGAAGACAAAATATGTTTCATTTTTTCAAATATCCTCTTTTGATCAACATTCATTTGGGATATCATCGCACGCAAATCTACACTCTTTGTTACTTTTTCATCAATATCATGGAATTCTTTCATAGCCATTTTGCCTTCCTTTGGATCATTCCCAGCTTGTACGCTCGGTGATTGCATTATCTCTTCATTAGATTTTTCCAGGTCATTACGAATTTTCTCGGAAATATATTCTATTCCTCTTCGGAAATCTTCCTTTTGTTTAGAATATTCACAAGCCTCTCTCAGAGACTCTTTTTGATTTTCAAATGCATCAGTATAAGTCGCAAAGCCTCTTTTCAACTCGTCTGTATCTCTCCATGGTTTGAACAGGAGTAATAGCGCGAAGAAATATTTTTCAGGTTCAGTAGTGATATCGTTTCGCCAGTGATTGATTAAATAACCTCGTTCCCGTCTTTTCAAGAATAACGAAGAATCCAGAGTGTAATATTCCACACCTTTAGCTTTCGGTTTTAATCTGACTAGGTCATACCACTTGCAAAATTCGTAAAGACTTACAGACTCGAGTTCTTTTGGTCGTTTGGGATAATGATCATCAATCAATGATGGACAAAATCTATCTGTAGATTCTTTGTCCAGCTTAGCGATTTCGTCGTGAACTTTTACTTTTCGATTCCGGACCATCCTCACATCCAACCATTTAATAGTTGTGTTAGAGTCTGTTCCGTATAAAGAAATCGATAACAGCGTATCGGACGCTTCAAGAGCTCCGATTTCTCGATTGTGGAGAGCACGCATTCCAATATTCCATAATTTTTGCCTTACAGTTTTCGTTGACGCTGCTTCCTTTATAACTGTTGACGACTTCGAGACTTCATATTTCGTTGAATATTTCGTGCAGTATTGTGTCAAGAGTGATGATGATTCTCCAATGAACTGGATATCCATATTTCCTTCCCATGCTATGAGAATAGCAGGGTTGTAATCATTGGTGTTAATTTCTGTTTCGTTTCGGGGAAGATCATAAAATCTCGACTTGGTTTTGAGCTTTTTTCTTCCAACAATTGAAATGGCAGGATCCCGGAGGATGAATGTGTCGGTTACAGGGCGAGGAAAACTAAACCGACATTTCTTTGTTATTTTCCCAGACTTTTCCTCTCGCGTGCGTAAGCAATAACTGTTATGTTTATGATTTTGATGTGTGATAACTCGGCCATTTAAAGTCGGTGAAATTTTGGGATTAGGCGTTTTACAAGTCACATATTTCATAATAAATTCTGCCACTTCTTCCTTCGAATTAATCCCAACAATTGGTGCGTTTTTCACCCACACTAATAAGTGGAAATGCTGAATACCTCGTCCTTGATATTCTCTCCGCCAAAAATAATGCTCAATTTCACCGATAGGATGACTATCTGATTGTAGAAAATCGAGTAAAGCGTGGAATTTCATATCAAGGAATCGAGACACTGAAACGGGATCCGCTGCAATGACTTCGCCATCAGAGAATTTGTCTAAATACGGCGTATTGATTCTGCGGAGATATAAGACTAAATCTTTCCAATGCCATTCTGCAGGGCTAATTGTGAAAAACCATGTAGCAGGTCCATAGTGCCTAGCCATGCACTTCAAATTATTTCGGGGCTTTCGCCAGTATTGTTCAGAATTACGAAGCCGTTCGAAAATTGTATTCATGTTCCCTTCCACATCTCCAGTTTGTATTCCCTCAAGATAGCGTCCAGCCGTATATTTTTGCCGTGGTTTTGTCACGTGCAATGTGTGATAGATACCACTGTTGATTTGCCTTATATTAGTGTTATTCGAAAGATAGAACAAATACTGTTGATTCAAACGGAAACGTGCTATCCTCGAGCAAAGACGCATTTTTATATACTCTTGATCCGTAAGAGGGGTGTTACGTTCTTCCCATTGCCCATTTTGCCCATATGGGTATAAATCTGGGAAACAGAGTAAATCTAACTGTTGCATATTATAATTCAGTGGTACGTCTCGTACTTTTTTCATTTGATATAAATTACATGCAGTAGCATTTACTCTTTTGTCATGCATAGGATAAATTGTGTATTGTTCAAAATGTGACGTTCGATCCAAAATTTGAGTTAAGATGGGAGATACATGAGCACTCTTTTTATCGAGGGATGATGGTGATTGAACACATCTTTCATCTTTTTTTTTAATATCATCACTGAAAGAGTGAGATGTTCTCTCATCGATCACATCAAGACCTTCTCCGTGTATTGCTGTTGAATTTTCTTTCGGTTCTCCTCTATTCGTTGTTGGGGGGAAAAGACCTTCATTTTTAGCATTATCCTCTGCTTCGCCTTCGTTACCTACAGCGTCGGATTGAATTTCCCAATCATCTTCTGTATCACTTTCTCCTGACTCAATTGGATACTCAACATCATCAGCTATTAACAATTCCATCAAATTTTGAACTGATTCAGGCAATTTAATATTTGCATAGAGCGGATTATTACATTGTAACCATTTGAGGGCTGTGTATATTTTCTCCAGATTGACTAGGTTTTGCCAAACGACCTTAGCTTTGTTAGGGATTGCTCTAATTAAAATGTGTAGTTGGTGATCTTTATTAATCGGATCAGTTGTTGAAGCTATTTTCCCCAAAGTTTCTGAAATTGGTAACGGTAAGTGAAATGTTTGACCCACCAATTTCTGGACTCGCATGGAATGTGGTATGTTTCTTTTTGAAATAGTTCCCGCTCTTTGTACAACTTGAAATACCGTCGCTCTCTGGATGAGTATTCTCTCGTAATCATTCAAATTCTTGATTTCATCTGGAACATCACCGACATTAGTATGGTTCAATATACAAATTGGTGGTAGTTTATTCTTACGCAATTTTGCAAAACAATAATCACATATAAAGTCGCTCGAGAAATACGTATGCTATTTCACAAAATTTTGTAAGTCTTCCCAATACTTCGATGGGATTCGACTATGTAATCTATTGATCACTCTAACGGAAGATTTTGAGTACAGTTTCTGACACGACATACAAGCGTATTCAGCCATACCTCGCACGTTCAGGGCTAGGAAAGCACTTTTATGCTTGGACTGTATTTCATCTTCATCTAAATCATCGATCCCTGTCGAACGTGGGTCAAAGGTTGGCCTGAACTTTTCATCTCATTTGAGATCTGTCTCAATTTAGCTAGGTTCATTGAATCCAAAGCATCATCTAAATCTTCTACCTTTTTGAATGTTCCATCGAGTTTATACAAGAGTCTTTTAAGATTTCTCACACTTGGAAAGTGAGATGATAGCATTTCCAAAGAAGACAATAAAGAGTCACATGCATTTTGTTCAAGATAACAATGGGCTGAATGTCCTAACTTGTCCTCTGAATGTTTTGGAAAGCAACTTTTTAAAAATTCTCTGAATGTACGGATTTTTTGCACTGCCAAAGTTTCAAGAAACTTTTGGTAATCTCCCAGTAAGTTTTCACTCTGCTGTACTTTACAATACTCATTGCATACACATTGTATATATTTTCTTCTATTTCTCATCAGGGGTAATATATTCTGTAAGGAATTCCAAAGGAATCCATTGAAGGTCTATACCAACCTGGATTTCGTGAGTAAAAGAGAGAGAGAGAAAATAAATCAGTAAGAATTTAGAATGAGGAACTAATTTAATTATCTTTAAGAGGTCTAAAATATATATTTTTGCGTTTTAGTTAATTACATTTCGGAATAACAGAATTAGTAGCTTGTGACCTTTTCCCTACTTTATTAATTATTTAAATTAGAGGGTGGGTCTATTATTAAATAAAAAGGGGCAGAGGCTGTTATATCAAATACATTTATTCAAAATATTAATTAATATACTATACAGTAGTTGATTGGAAAGATAATAATTACAATATTTGGTACGGTTTACAATAACGAAAATAATGCCTGTTTCTGGGAATTCTCAGGGGTGTGGGGCAGGCAGGTCGCTTGTCGGACCACTTTTGATTTTACACAAAGAAAAAGAGGGGTGGCTCTAATTTACGAAAAAAGGGGAGAATTGAGGGAACCAGTAATAATAATAATAGAAATGATACAATTAGAATATTAATAATCCCTAGAAAAAGAATAATGAGAATTCACACCGTTGGAGGGGTTCCGCGAATCGTAATTGGGGGAGATGATGCCGCTGGGTGATGAGGGGAAAAGAAAGGGTACTCACTCGGCCGATGACAGTTTTCCTCGTTCCAGGGGTTCTTTCCTCCTTATTTGGGGTCCTCCGGGTCTTGAGCCTCTTCCTGGGGGGCAACAGGTTGATCCTGGTTCAGGATGAGCCTCTTTTCCAGCTCTGAAGCCCTGCGCCACTTCACTATTTCTCCGCGATTTATTATATTGAATAACGGGGCACACTGTGTTACTTGATTGATAGCTGTACGACGAGTGACGAGTAATTGGCCACTTGAGGAACTCCTCGAAGTATTCGGGGGTCCTCGGCCCAATTTCGTCTATTTCCGGGGTGGGTTATTTGTCTTCCCCTGATCCACCGATCGATGCTTGTGGGCATCTTCGGGGGCCGAGGGGTGGCGGGGTGACGCACTACGCAACGTGCGTGTGCGCCCATTGTCCTGCAGCGCGTGGTGAACAGGTGATTGCGGCGGGGGGGACGCGCTACGTCATCATCTTATTCTTCCTTCGAGTAGGAGCGTGGTGAGTAGGGGACCGCGGGAAGGATGGGGACGTCCTACGTCATCCCATCCCTCAGTGGTGCTTCTTCCTGGTGTTTCTCGCGCTGTCCGAGCGCGGCGAGTAGGGGATCGGGGGAAGGGGCAGGATTTAGGAGAAGGGGTTCTCCAACGGTGAAGAGATACGTACGTAAATACTTAATGAAATAGGGGGCGTGGGGAGGGAAGTATCAACATAACCTTAGAGGTTATGTTGCCTCGTCACAAGCTATCGAAAATTTTTGTTACGTTTTGAGAATTAGAGTTTACGTTTATCGGGTTTTTCGGATAATTGACGCGCCTCGCGGTTTTACCATTTTTGGCTATTGGGTCCAGAGGGAATTATTGCGTTGTTAGGCCAAAATATTACCGAGCCACGCAATTTATTCAAATTAAGACCTCTCTATTGTTTTCGCGGAAACGTGTAGGTGCAGGTGAGATACTGCCTCTCAAATAGTGGATTTACGGGGTAGGATGGGTTTTGAGTTTAGTTTAGGGTGGAAGGCCACGCGAGTAATCACGACCATTACCATCGCGTGAATTGCCAAAGGTCGATTTAGGTTACGTTTACGTTAAAATTTAGAGCGATAGAAAATAAAAATAAGTCGCGAAAATATTATTTTGTTTTAGTTATTTAGTTACGTTCCTCCTAACCCCGGAGATCCCGAGAATACGACCGCGGAGATAGAATTTGAGGTACGCGAACATTTGAACTTCCGCGCCGAGACCTGCCAGGCCAACTCTGCGTTGCCATAACGCCTGGAGCGCTACGCTCCCGTCGGTCGCCATGCGCCAACCTGTCGCGTAGCAACAGTTGCTACGCAGACGTCGCCGGCATCACCACGGGTGGTATCAGCGTCACGCGAATTAATAGTGAATTTAGTGCTAATTAGTTAGTTAGTTGTGCTCGAACCATCGCCAGGAGAACACCAAATCATCAGGACAACTATTCGAGGACCATTGAAGTCGAATCGACCCGTTGTCCGAGAGATAGCCGATCATTGTCTCCCAGCGCGTACACGTCGCAACCGTGAGTTTTTGATTTATTGTTAATAATGCTTATTAGAGATTAAATCAATTTATCCTGGATTCTCATTTCAGGGCAGTATTTTGCGGTTTATTTAGTTTGATTAGATATTGCTCTGTACGGTAGAGCTTAAATAACGCCAAAATCATGCAGTTACGTCTTTTACGTTTTACATTTTTCAATTGCTTAGCAATTGCTTAGCAATTGCAAGCCATGCCTGAGTGACCCAATACTCGTGACCTTGATGATGTCACGTATGTTTTTGGAATTTGGGAGAATATTTACGTATTAAGGAAATACTTTGCGTTAGTCGCCTATATATTTAATTTACGTTACTGCCTTCTTGAAATTTCGAGTTCTTTTGTACATTTGTGCCTTTTGGTTTATTTTATATATTCCAAAATTACGTTTTATTATA
Source organism: Diachasmimorpha longicaudata (assembly GCF_034640455.1). Classification (NCBI taxonomy): domain Eukaryota; kingdom Metazoa; phylum Arthropoda; class Insecta; order Hymenoptera; family Braconidae; genus Diachasmimorpha; species Diachasmimorpha longicaudata. The sequence continues at coordinate 159,180 of NC_087243.1, forward strand.
TATTATCCGTATATTCCAAATTAATTTGGAAGAATTTGCAAGTTTTGCCTTTTATCGATATTTCTATGGAATATTGTGTCTACGTTTATCGCTTATGAATTTATTCCATTTTTGTGCCTTTGGCCTTTTGGTTTATTTTATAATCCAAAATCTGAATTTGGATACGTGTTAGTCGTGTGAATTATTTGTAGATTATTGCCTTTTACAGATATTTTTCTGGAGAGCTGTGTTTACTTTTATCGCCTAGAAATTTGTTCTCTTTTTCTTTTATTGTGACTTAGGCCATTGCGATTACACTTCGCTAATAAAAAGTGTTTAACGATTCGTCGTTTCGAATACGAGTTTACGTTTGTTTACGTTACGCGCCTCCGCGAGAGTCTCCCGCGTATTTTCTCTCGCCAAGGTCGCGCCTCCGTATAGTGTATATCCTGCGTCCGTCGTTTTAGCTACTATGTGTTATGCTCTCGGAGCCCGTATGTTTTATAGATTATGTGGCGTTAAGAATTTTCGTTATTAATTGCGTTTATGACGCCTTGAAATTTATAATTCGGATTTATTGAATGTATCGAGTATTAGTAATGAGTTCGAAATTATAGACTGTTAGGTTTTCGGGTAAATTAATAACATTTAGCCCGACATGAGGATCGTTATATCTTCTTTTGTTTTATTTTGTTTTGATAAAATTTATTGTAATGGATTAGATGGATTAACATAGTTGAATTTCTCTCTGCGACGATACGCTTACGTTCCTTAAAATAAATGGAATATTGAGTAATTTATAAGATCTCTCTCTCTCTCTCTCAAAAATTATTGGGTTTATATCTGCGTCATTATTAATATTTGGAATATTGTAGAAAATTGTATTTTGAGTTCTTATTATCGAGAGTTAAAGAATGTAATTCTGTAAAGAAATGTGGAATATGTGTTGAGTTTTGAATTTATAGGGTTAATAGCCCAGTGACCAGCACACCCCGAACCACCCCTCTCTCCACAACCTACATCCTGAGCAGCGTGAGCAAATACCACCTTTCCCTTGATCTTTTAGCTTTAAGTTATTGAGTTTCCGTTTTAGTTGGAATTTTAGTTCGTTGCCGTGAGTTATCCGCTTCGAGTACATTTTTCGCTTTGTTGTTCCCGTCGAAACAAAGATCAACTGGCGCCCTTCAGAGCATTTGTTCCGTTTTTGGACGATCAAAGGAAAAGGGCGGGTTAACTGGTCCATTTTTATGTCAGTAAAAATCCACCACGTTACAATTCATTGCCTGTCCCTTCGAATTCATTTCAATTTTGAATTTCTTAGGGATTTGAAATACATAAATCATTTCGGAAAAGAAGGATTCTGTCGATGCTGTATGCCTCGATTTTCCGCAAAGATCAACTATTTTATTTCCATTTTTATTACCATTCGTCTGAGTAAGATGATGATCTGCATTTTTTCGAAGTGTATCCGCCCAATGATTCAAATTCTTCAAGTAATTCTTTCGTTGTTCTACACACCATTTTATTATCCTTTGAGCTTCTAGCTTACTTTCAGCATGAACAGTTCCCTCCATTTCGCTGATTATCTTTGTCAATTCTTCTACGCATTGCTCAGAACAGACTTTAGTTGGAATTGTTTCCGGCTTCGCTTTACGATCCATACAAGTACCTTTCTTTACAATAAATGAAATTTGAGATTTTTTCGTGTTTTTTTCGGACACTTTCCTATGCTTTTCATTGAATGTAACTTTTCTTGGCTTCAAATCGGTGAGATTTCTGCGTTCTTCTTTGCTCGAATGTTCTCTTAGAGAAATATCATTCTTCTCAACTGTTGCCAGTCCGGCAATCTCTTTAGCTTTGTTCCTATCCACATCATGCAGCAATGACTGAGAACCTATTTCTTTACATGGCATGTCTAATTGAATATGTGTAGAGTACTCGCTTAAATCATTTATTCTCTCTTCATCTATATGTGAAGATGAAGATAGATTCTTCGCCTTCACGCTCTGAACACAATCAGTAATATTTAAAGCCTTTTTGTCCCTACAGCTACGTACTTGATATGCCTTCGGTACTTTTTGTTGAATTTGATGTAACGATAAGAATGTCGGTAGATTGGAATTGGACGTATGAGGAAATTGGGTGATCTTCATTGCCTGAAACATATTGATCAGGTGGTCACGCATTAGTGAGTAATCATACCTGATATACTCCGGTTTTTCTCTAAATAATAACGATACTGCAAACGCTATGGCAAATACACCATAGTCAACATAATTCAATTGATTTTGTACTGATATGAATCGTACAGAATTATTCGAGATACTGAAGAAGGGATAAAGAGAGCGCAGAAATTTTTCGTGATCGTCATGCAATGAGCGCCGGTTCAATGTGTCATAAATAAAAATATCCCTACCATCATACCAAGAACACACCCAATGTCCATACTCTCCTTTCTGGACATTATCATTACTATATAGAATCTGAATATTTTTCTGTGCTGGAGGTATGGGTGCAATTCACTCGGACCTCTGCAAAAATAATGTATCTTGATGACAATAATCGGAAGCATTTGATAGCACTTTCCCAAAAAATTCCATGTGTTCACTTGTGAGTTGTTCAGATCTACGAATTATCGCAATCCACTCGAGACCAAGCGGAGAAACCTGTACTCCGCACCCTTTCGTGGCCCGGCGACGTTTTTTTATTGGGGGTTCTTGGTGTTTGGACTTTCCAAATGACGTTTCATTGAAAACGCGTTTAGATTGAGATGCGTCAATGAAACGCCCATTGCTCACGTTATTGCCATTATCAACCGCCATCGCGGCTGATTGGTTTTTCTGTCCTTGCAAACGACCGTCAGCGGTTTGATTTTGGTCGATATATTGCGGAAGATTCTGATCATCCTTTACCACGGTTTGCTGGTCATTCGCCTGCAGATTCTCGTTATCTTCTTCTAGAAGTGATGCGAATTCTTTTTCTCCATGAGTGGATATTGGTCGGTTTTTTGGTGTGGCCCCAATTCGCACCGAAGAATCCCTGAGAACTGGGAACTCGGAGATTTTGCCACTATCGAAAATGCGCAATAAATGCGCTCGCATTCTCAACGCATCATATGTTATCGTTCCAGGGTCTTTGCCGAACGCAATCGATACGGCAAAAGCTATTGCAAAAAGTCCACAGTCACCCATATTTGGGTAAAATGGGTATAGGGCTTTTAAATACTCAATATGTTTTGGGTCAAATTTGCGTCTATTATCGGAATCATAAATATAGATAGAATTTCCGTCATAATACGTACGAATCCAGTGCCCATTACGCATTTCTCCGGCGTCTTTATCTGAAAAATTTCCACTCATACTATGCAACAAATGGACGTGTTTCTTACAGGAATTGATCGGTCCCATAAGACCAGGTAGCTGGAATTTCCAAGATTCTCTCAAATTGGAATTGCTGATGAAGTAATTGCGCAAAGTAATCAATCTCATCATCAGATAACCAACCTTCTCGTCCCCTTGTTAATATTAAATTGCGATTGAACAAAGGCATCATTGAATGAACTACAACAATTAGGTCTCAAGATTTATTCAATTTATTCAATTTAGAATAAATTGAATAAATCTTAAATTCAATTTAGGCTGGAGATAGAAATCGTCACCAGATCACCTACAATTAAAACACGATCTTGAGTCGACAGAATTAGCGTATTTTTTTTCTTAATCAATTTAAAAAAACCTTACTCTATTACAACCCACTGAAATACTACATAACACTGCACTGACACCGCACTGACACTGCACTGACATGTTGTTATGCCCTACTTGAGCTACCAGGAGGATAGTAGCGCCCCCTTAGCTAAATGAGCGCCAAAATTTAAAAATTCGAACATTACTCACGGTCTCCGAAAATTACCAAGACTCTGGCTCGCGACCCGTTTGACCGACGAGTACGCCACAATTAGTGCATTGAAATAATTGAATTTCGTTTTGGAATAAGGGTTGGTGTGGAACCCATTTGAAAGATTTAGAAATTACAGCCCCCGTGGAGAAAACCTCCCATTATTAGGTCGAGGAAGGCTTTCTTGGTAGGAGGGACCTCATTATTTAAATTAGTTTCAGTTTGCGCGTGCTTCTAGTCAACAGGTGTCGGCAACTAGTGGGCGTGGCTAATCTAATTAATACGGGGGTACTGCCGTTAGAGGCACTGGGTCACTGGATTATGTCACGGTTAAATAATCCTTGTGGCTATTTGCATTTCCGGTTACCGGGCACGTGGTAACCCAAGTGTATCGTTTTTGCGGATTATAACGAGTTTTTGTGATTTTGATGCTTTCGTGATGAACCTGAAGGTAATTATACTTGGATTTTCCTTTAAATGGGTATTTCCTTGGTGATGGGTACTGTGGCCTTCGTGATTGGCCTCCGGTTGGAATTATAGGTTAGATGTGTTTATTTCAGGTGAAAGGTGCCAGGAGGGAGTGGATGAGGATGTTCCGAATGCAGCCCCGTGTAAACCTCTTTAGGCGCGATCGCCTTCTCGGAGATGTGGTAGTGCCTGTGGGGTTGGTAGAGTACGTGGGGAGAGTCCTGGGGGATAATCCCGACTACCGTGGGTTAATGCAACTCCTGAATGAGCGGTTCTTCGACGGGAAGCTCCGAGGATACACTGTGTGGAGGACTAAGGCCTGCAAAGATGCCTTTGGATTCACCGATTTTCTGCGGAAGAAAATAATGTTACAGGAGTGCCTCTTCTCCGCAGAACTCAGCCGGACTGTCCTGGTGAGGGTGTTAGTCCATGGGATGTGCCATGCATTCATGGATGTTTTATTGGGGAATCGTTGGGAGAATCAATGCCATGGGGCTAACTGGAAAAAGGAGGTTCTCCGGTTGAATACGGCGTTGGGCTGTGACATCGAGGACGATGGGGACATCGACTGGGTGAAGTTACGGAAGATGGGGCTACACAAGCTGTACATCTGCGATCGCTGTGGCAAGCAGTCCATCCGAATGATTAAGCGTCCTCCTGATGCTAAGTTTTTCTCTTGGGTCCCTCGGCATGCGGAGCGATGTGGGGGTAGTTTTGTCTTGGCGTAAGTATTTGGGGGTATTTCTCCTTTTTTTCTGTAGACCATACAAGAGCTGAAATGATGAGGAGTGAGTGGGTGTTGGGGGTGGAATGGAGGGATGACGGGTTGCCCAAACGAGGTTTCAATCTAAAAATCTAAACACCATGCTCTTTCTTAACGTCGTTATTGAATTTTGATAATGAAAAGTATTGTCAAGAAAATATCCTTTATGATGAATGATTTTTTTTTTATGAATATCCTGATTCATTATTTATACACGATTCCATACTGGAATCAACACTACACAGTTGAATTAATGTTAGCAATTATTTGTTTTACTACATCAATTAAAAATACAGCTATTTTATTTTTATTTTTCGGAAATTACTAACGCACATTTCCGTGTGAAATTTTAACCTAAAAAATCGTCGACGGACGCCGGTGGTTTTCCCCCCCTAAAAACATATGCAATAAATGGATCACATAGCTCAATGGTCTCCGAATATTGACGCGGATAACTTAATAATTAACGATTTATCTATTTCAAAGCTTACCAGGTCGTCGTTACTCTCCATAACTGCTTAATATTCAATCAATAAAACCGATAATTGGTTCACTGGAAAGCTAATAAGCGATTTATATTACGTAACTAAGGGCAGTTTTCACCTAAATTATCGCATAATGTTATTAATTGAGAAAACGGGATTGCAGGTAGTGGAAAGGGAAGTTGTGAGGTGTATAGATAATTGGTAGCGTTCGGCGATCTTTCGCGTATGAAACGTGTACTTGGCCGATACTGTACGGAGTCGTCGATGCGTTTGGCCTTATGCTATGTTGGGCCTCTTCCCTGGGGTCGTAAATCCCAGGTATACTGACTGCAGTACGTCGACACTATTCTCTGTACTTGTCATTAACGGCAAGTGACCCGAAAATGATTTTATTAGGGTGAGGTGTATTGAAGGGAATTATAACACGATTCAAATACACTGATGATAGAATGAATATATTTAAGTTTGAATGATTAGCTGTTTTGCATAGATAAATTAATAGATTACACAAATACTTGATTACACTGAAGAATTGCACAAGTAAACGAATTAAGTAATGAAATCCCGGATATAGTAAGTGTTGGGAGAGATCAAGGAGTAAGTGTCTTGTCTCTGCTGTATCGTGGAGCTAACTAACTCTATTCCTCTTCTCTTACAAGTAAGGGCGATGAAGGGGTGTGTTTTTTTCCCGGAATTTTGAAGAGTGAGGGTTGTTGTAAGCAAATAGAATTGAAGAAACTATCCTGTGGGTTTTCTTATTGGTCATGTGCTAGAAAGAGATTGTGAGAGTAGAGGGGTCTACGAAGAAGCCCTAGAGGGGAATTGGGGTCCTTCTCTAGAGGCCCAAATGTGACAAAAAAAACGGGTGGAGAGGAGTGGCTTTATTGCACTGAGGCCTTATTGCTCGTACGTGTCTTGAAACTCTTTTTCTGACTTAAAGGGGGAATTTCCCACATATATTTTTTCTATTTGCTTTATGGTTTAACAGGGTAAAATTTATGATTTATTTATGACTACTTGAGTTGAAAGATTTGAAGTAAACGCGTTGTAATTTTTTCCGTCGAATTTCTTTGGCTTAACTCTATGGGTTGTTTGAGACTGAACACACTCCCCTTTTTGAGAGTTTATAATTAAGCAATCAAAAACAAAAGTGAAAGTTAATGGTAGATAATTTGTAAATATCACTAATAGAATGGGTGAATATTAATTATATAGAATTTGACAGGATATATGGAGTTATAATGCACTTAGTAACTTCCTATGACATAATATAGTAGCATAGGTAGTAATTGTTTATATAATATTCTCGCTTAGAGTCCTTATGAATGTTTTTCGTTAAATCACTTTTTACTCGTTATTAGAAGCGGCATCACTTAATAATGGAGAAAGCTTGCGGATGTTTCTGTCAAACTCCCCTTTTGCAGTTTTAACTCGAACTGAACGAATGATTCCATCATTCCCTGGATATGTTTTTATTACACGACCCAGAGACCATTGTCTGGGTGGCAAATTGTCATCTCGAAGAATAACAATCGTGTCTTCCTTGATGTTGTGGCTCCCCTTGGTCCATTTATTCCTCTGGTTCTGCTCGTTCAGATATTCTTTGTGCCACCTGGCCCAGAATTCTTGTTGTTTTTTCTGTATTGTTTCCCAACAAGACAATTTATTGTCTGGAGTGCACCTGAGGTCAGGTTCAGGTAAGCTCGTGAGGGAATCGCCAATGAGGAAATGACCAGGGGAAAGTACAAGAATATCATTGGGATCTGTGGAAATAGGAGTTAAGGGACGGGAATTCAATGTGGCTTCGATCTCGATCACTAACGTGTTGAATTCTGTCAGGGTGATTAAATCGTCACAAATCCTTTTTAGATGGTATTTGAATGACTTCACTCCTGCCTCCCATAGGCCTCCTTGGTGTGGAGAAAGAGGCGGAATGAAGTGCCACGTGATGCCTTGGTCTGCAAGATGCTTGTGAATTCTCTCATTGTGATCTGTCGCTCGTGCCAGTGCGTACAACTCCTTAATCTCATTATTGGCGCCTACAAAATTTGTGCCGTTATCTGAGTAGATGTTTCTGGGCTTTCCTCGCCGACCGATGAATCGTTTTAATGCAGCAATAAATTCTTCTGTTGTGAGGTCTGTCACTACTTCAATGTGGACCGCCTTTACCACCATACAGACGAAGACCGCTACCCAAACCTTGATTTTGTTCCTATTTCGATGCTTCTTTTCTTTCAAATAGAAGGGGCCACAATAATCCACCCCTACATTGTAAAATGGCCGGGCTTCCGTGATGCGAGTCCTTGGCAGGTTACCCATGATGTACTCGCTCTGCGGGGGATTAGCTTTTGTGCATGGAATGCATTTTTTAATTATTTTGCGCACTTGTGCACGTCCACCTACTAACCAATATTTTCTCCTTAGTGCATATAGAGTGGTTTGAGCACCGGCGTGGTGGTTGATAAGGTGTTCTTCTCGTATCAAGAGTGTGGTGATGTGATGTTCCTTTGGAATTAAAAGAGGATGTTTTTGCTCGAAGGGAAGATCTGAATTCTCAAGACGTCCACCGACGCGTAACAAACCCTTTTTATCTAGAAGGAGACTGAGCGCCATGTATTTAATTTTGGGACGTGAAGAAATTTCTTTCTTGAGTTCCTTTATTTCTTCAGCAAATACAGACTCTTGAACGATTTTTATGATTCTTTCATTAGCGAAATTTAATTCTTCTGCTGATGGAGGTCCCTTGAAGTTGTTATCTGGTTTCAATCGGAGGCCGTATGCGAATAGTCTCCTCAGAAACGTGAGTGATGAGAAACGTAAAACGTAGGGCAGATCCTTGGGATCCTGCTGAGGTTGTGCGGGAACTCCTGGATCAGTCAGGAAGCATTGGACTTTCTTCAGTTCGGGAACGACGGCTGGAACGATTAACTCACTCCTCGGCCATTCGTTCTCGTTTTTTTTTTAACCATATTGGCCCAGTTTTCCAATTGGATTCTAACAAGAATTCGTTGGGGAATAAGCCTCGCGAAATGTGATCTGCGGGGTTGTCTTGTGAGCGTACATGCCGCCACTCTGCTCCTTCAGTCTTTTGTTGAATTCCGACTATGCGGTTCGCCACGAAAACTGTTGATTTGCTGGGGGATGATTTAATCCAATGTAGAGCAATCATTGAATCTGACCAAAATACAATCTTATCAATATGGCGGTTGATAGATTGTTTGGTTGCTGTGTATAGGTCAGACAACAAAAGTGCCGAGCACAGCTCCAGTCGTGGTAGTGTGACTGGTTTGATGGGTGCAACACGATATTTGGAGCACAGTAGCCGAACTATTGTCTCCCCATGGACGTCGGTGGATCGCAGGTAGATGCATGCCCCATAACCTTTCGTGCTGGCATCACAGAACCCATGGAGCTGTATTTCACGTGCCTCAGGTATGATGACCCGTCGGTTGAATGAAATATTATTTAGTTTTGTCAGTTGGGTGGAATATGTCTTCCACTCTGTGAGGATGCTGAGAGGAATAATGTCATCCCAGCCGATTTTTTCTTCCCAAAGGCGATGGAGAATCATCCTCCCCTTAATGATCACTGGCCCCAGAAATCCTAGTGGATCGAATATTTTTGATACGTCAGAAAGCATCGTCCGCTTTGTAACCTTGGATCGAGGTTGTATCGGCTGTACGGTAAAAATGATTGCATCTTTCTCGGAGTTCCAGTGTAATCCTAATGTCTTGATGGTGGGATCGTTGGAGGTTTTCAACTGGAGATTGATGTTACCTTCCGCGAGTCCCTCTAGAAGCCGTGGATCATTTGATCCCCACTGACGCAAGTTGAGTTGACCCTTTTTTAATACGTTGTTGATTCCGTCTCTTATGTTTAGTGCTTCCTCCAGTGTATCTGCCCCTGTCAGAAGATCATCCACGTATAAGTCGCGCTTAATTATTTTGGCAGCTTCAGGAAACTTCTCGGACTCATCATCTGCTAACTGATGTAAGCAGCGAATAGCGAGATACGGAGCTGAGGACAATCCAAATGTCACGGTGTTTAATTCGAAAACCCTGGGTTCACCATTCGAATCCTTCCACCACACTCGTTGATACTTCCTGTCCTCGTCACGAACCCAAAACTGGCGGTACATTTTTTCAATGTCGCCCGTCAGTACATATTGGTGAGTGAGAAAGCGAGTCAGCAGTGAAAAAATATCTTCTTGAATGGTTGGCCCGATCATCAAGGATTCGTTTAATGACACTGGGTCCCCTGCTCTTTTTGCCGAGCCATCGAAAACGACCCGCACCTTGGTGGTGAGGCTCGTGGCTTTTATGACCGCGTGGTGAGGCAGGTAGAAGCCCTTCTCCTCTGAAGGGTCTTCTCGAGATTCAGACATATGACCCAGGTCAAGATATTCTTGCATTACGGCTGAATATTGTTTCTCTAACTCTGGGTTCCTTCTGAATTTTCTCTGTAATGAATGGAAACGATTTTTTGCCATCTCTCGAGACTCACCGAGTTTCGATTTATTATTGTTGAAGGGTAAGGCTACGATGTATCTACCCGTTTCGTCGCGAGTGACATGTTCTTTAAAATGTTCTTCACAGGCTACTTCTTCGCTAGAGAGATGTTTTTCCGTATTAACATCGTCCATTTCCCAGAAATTTTTTAATTGTTGTTCAACACAAGTGAGATGATTGTTTGTTATTTGTTTCATGGACAGTGGATTTCTTGTGGACACACTGCCACCGATTATCCATCCTAATTGAGTTTCTTGTAACAAAACATCTGTGCCGTGTGTATTATTCAATCGAATTTGCCCTTGGCATAACAATGCAAGGGTTGTGCCTGAGCTCAATAGAATGTCGAAGGGTGCTGGTTGATCGAACCTCGGATCAGCTAGTGCGAGGTGCCTGGGAATTTTCAGACTATTTCGATCGATCGGTTCACTGGGAAGTATTCCGCCTAGACTGGAAACTGTGAGGAAGTTGAGGTCTCTGGAGTATTCATTAACTCTTGACCTTATTGTTGCTTTCATCAGATGATTTGTCGTAAGATTAGGGTCAGCAACGGTCATGATAGGAATCTTCAGATTTTCCAAGGGTAAATTCAGTTGTCTTGCGAGTTTCTCTGTGATAAAATTAGAAGTCGATCCAGTGTCCAAAACTGCTCGGCATCGTATTGGTTCATTGGCATGATTGAGAATAAAAATTGATGCAGTAACAATTAAATCCTTGGAGGGAATGGTGGCCACCAGAGTAGTTGCTGCGTTGGGCTCCGAGACTGCGGTCGGTTCTAGTCATGCCGACGGCGACTTTATGGCACCCAGGTCTGCCTCGGCGAGGTGCAGAAGAGTATTGTGTTTCTTCTGGCAGGTAGCACATGTTGAGCATTTGCAGTACCGAGTTTTATGATTGGGTCTCAAGCAGTTGAGGCATAAATGAGTACTACGGGCTGCTTGAATCCGTTCGGGAACCGTCAGTGTAATGAATTTTCTACAATTCTCTAGCATGTGCTGCTCCTTACACAAGGGGCAGGATTTGTCGGCCGTTGAGGTCAAGAGAGAGTATGCCTTTTGACCGTGAGCCTTATAATTTCCATTCTTTTGTTTTTGTGCATTGGAATTTGAGGAGATGCTCGGGATTGCCCCTGTTGGAGTCATAGACGTGACTTTCACGGCTTCTTTCCTCAAGAAGTTCATCAATTCTTCATATGTGGGCATTTTATTGCCTTGTTGAGTTCTGTTCCATTCCTTGGCAGTCTCCTTATCCAATCGGTTGAGAAGCGTGTAGACCAATGGAGTATCCCAATGCTCGACCTTTTCTCCAAGTCCCTTCATGGCTAGGACCTGTGTTTGAACGTGATTAACCAGTTTTCTGATTTCTTCCGCTGAATTTTTCTTCATTACAGGTGTTTGCATCAGACGATCATAATGGTGAAGAACAAGAACGTGTTCAATGTCATATGTTGACTCGAGTAGCTTCCAGGCTGCTTTGTAATTCTCATCGGTTATCGCAAAGGCGCTAATTGTATTTGCAGCTTCTCCCGAGGTTGTGCGTTTCATAAAATCGAGACGTTGTGCATCTGTCAACGTATCACGATTGTGAATCGTTGGTATGAACCAATCTCTCCAGGGTCTCCAATTTTCCAATTTCCCATCGAATCTCTTCACTTCCATCTTTGGTAATGACAAGTAATAATCGTGATTGGCTAAATGTGGTGAACCAGCAGCTGATCGAGTTTCTCTTTGTTGACTTGTTTGAGCGTTGCTATCGCGATTTGGATCTTTGAATCGCCGAATCATTACCATTAGGTCTTCAAAATCATCTGTGATGGTTTCCGTGGCTTCTGTATGATCGATTCCAGGCTCAAGTGCCGTTAGGGCAGCTTGGATCTCAGGTAACGTCTCAAGGTCTTGTTTAATTTTAGAAAGATTTCGATCAACGTATTGGGGATCTGCGTAACTCCCCGATTTTTCCAGGTGATTTTTCAATTTGGTGATTCTGCTCTTGATTTGAGCTCGTTCACGAGTGAGAGTGGTTCGTCGCTCTCTTTGCTCTTCTAGTGTCGGAGCCATTTTGATCGAGATCGATTGATAAGGGAATAGAATAGGAGCAAAAGGAATTGACGATTCAAGTTTATGAGCTTACCTTGTTGTAATCGACGTCTCTCTGGGGTAGGTGGATGCGTAGTGGCTATCTCAGCTCCTTGTGGACTGTGGATTATGGCTTGCTCGTCGCGTAGTTGGACGTCGTGGACAACTGATGGTCTTCAGGATGCGCACTCGCGATGTATAGATAATTATGAAAATACGAGTTCACTAGGGTGTTTTAGTCCGACCGTATTACTGTCGGCGGTACACGCTGCGATATAATTGTCTTTATTTTCACTGTGGTAATTCACTTTGTTATTAATTTGAAGTTTTTTCTTTGTTTGAGTTAGACTGATTGATTCCACTTTACTGATTTTTAACCAAAAATCCGGCTCGAAGGACCATTTGTATGTACGGAGTCGTCGATGCGTTTGGCCTTATGCTATGTTGGGCCTCTTCCCTGGGGTCGTAAATCCCAGGTATACTGACTGCAGTACGTCGACACTATTCTCTGTACTTGTCATTAACGGCAAGTGACCCGAAAATGATTTTATTAGGGTGAGGTGTATTGAAGGGAATTATAACACGATTCAAATACACTGATGATAGAATGAATATATTTAAGTTTGAATGATTAGCTGTTTTGCATAGATAAATTAATAGATTACACAAATACTTGATTACACTGAAGAATTGCACAAGTAAACGAATTAAGTAATGAAATCCCGGATATAGTAAGTGTTGGGAGAGATCAAGGAGTAAGTGTCTTGTCTCTGCTGTATCGTGGAGCTAACTAACTCTATTCCTCTTCTCTTACAAGTAAGGGCGATGAAGGGGTGTGTTTTTTTTTCCCGGAATTTTGAAGAGTGAGGGTTGTTGTAAGCAAATAGAATTGAAGAAACTATCCTGTGGGTTTTCTTATTGGTCATGTGCTAGAAAGAGATTGTGAGAGTAGAGGGGTCTACGAAGAAGCCCTAGAGGGGAATTGGGGTCCTTCTCTAGAGGCCCAAATGTGACAAAAAAAACGGGTGGAGAGGAGTGGCTTTATTGCACTGAGGCCTTATTGCTCGTACGTGTCTTGAAACTCTTTTTCTGACTTAAAGGGGGAATTTCCCACATATATTTTTTCTATTTGCTTTATGGTTTAACAGGGTAAAATTTATGATTTATTTATGACTACTTGAGTTGAAAGATTTGAAGTAAACGCGTTGTAATTTTTTCCGTCGAATTTCTTTGGCTTAACTCTATGGGTTGTTTGAGACTGAACAGATACGCTACCGCGTATCTCGATTATTTTGAGGTGATCTATGTTTAGTTTATACGACTGGAGCCCATTAACTTCTGCAAATTTTGGACAATATTGCGACGACCTATATATATATATATATATATAAGATCGACAATCCGCATGCGAGAGTAGCATGCCAAATTCAAGTAGAAGATGTTTTTCCGGGATATTATTGGGGCACTCAGAATTCACATTCAAATCCGCTTTACTCTGACACAAATAACAGTTACCATACGGGAAATGGTGAAAGGTATAACCAGGCCAAAAATCATAATAATTATAATCAGAATAACAACAGAAGGAATTTTGGAAATAGAGGTAATGGGGAATATCGATCGCCAGAAATAAAAACAATTGAAGTAGTCACGCCGGTGATATTACCAGATACACGTTTCCCTCCCCCCTCTTCTTCTCCCTACCAGAATCTCACAAATAATCCGAGCGAAAGTATGACCCGTATGACCCGCGAAATATAAATGTTATTTCGAATATCCAAAGGTCATCTGACTGTAATTTTATTAATTTTATTGATGAAATTAGAAATGAAATAAAAGGGAACGGTTCTGACAAAAAAAATAATGAGAGCCATGATAAAATCACAATACAGCCATGCCCCCAGTTGAAAATGAAAGTTTGCGACGAAGATGTAAAAGCTTTGCTTGACACTGGAAGTCAGATTACCGCAATATCGGAAGAATATTATAAAGAATTAAAAGCGAATGCTGTTATGAAATTGTTGCCGGTGACCGGCGTTCAAATCACTCAAGCAATTAGCAAGAAATCTACAGCTGTGCGCTATCAGATACTAATATCAATGAAAATCGATGACCTATTAATTGAACATCTGGTATTGATCGTTCCGGGTTTAAATCAGAAACTCCTTTTGGGGAGCGATTGGTGTCTGCGCAATGGAATCGTTCTGGATTATGCCAATCGCACTGTGGCGGTCCGGGACATTAGCCTGTTTTGCGTATGGAATACGCAGAACATAGAAAAAGATGGTATCGCCAGTTATTTCTATTTTTCCGGATTAACGGAATTCATTTGATTTTTTATTGACACCAAAATTCTGTTTGATTGTAATTTTAATCCTCGCGTCTGCTCTCAATCGTTTTATTCTTTTATTATCCTCAATTCTCCAAATCTCCTGGGGAATCCCCAGTTGTCTGTCCCCAAGCTGGAGAAACACCTCTACCTGCTCCCGCTTTCCTGCAGATACCTCTATCTGCTTCCCTAGCCTCACTTAAGGAGGTCCTACTCTAGTTGTCCTCTTCCCACTCAAATCTCCAACCTCCTATCCCTCCAATGATGGTTACTTCCCAACTACCTGTGCCCAATAGCATATGTGCCAGCAATCGAGAAAATGATTGTGACACTTTCGAGTTAATAAATTAATTTCACTCGAAAGAATTAATGACTAAACTTTTCTTTTTGTTTGCCTTTTTCTTTGGTTTTTATTTGTTTTATTTTTAGATTTTATTTTACTGACAGTTGTCACGGGTGTTTGAACAAGAATGAAAACGCACTTATGGATTGATTTCACCTTTTTTAATCACAAGTTTGAATTTTTTTACATTTTCACTGTTATTAGGTTTATGAAGAGAACTAGGTTTTTTAATTGGGACCAATTCTGATCATCGAAACTAATCTTTAAAAGAAATCTTGAGAAGAACTTGGACACTCGCGATGTGGTTCGATTGTTTTCCTACTTGGTACTGAATTCTTTTTCCTACACTCGACCTCAATGGCTTCCCGAAAGGTGTAACTAGTTTCCTAAATTTTAAGAAGGGATGAAAATTGTAATTCTGATTGGTGGGAGGTTTCTGTAGGAGGGTCTGCATGCAAGGAGAAGAGTTTTTGCTTTTCGACCTTTGGGTCTTTAATAAGGGGAGTTCCCAGGTCCCGTTGCGGTCCCGAGGATTGTGAGGAGATTGCTGACCGGTTGCAAGGGATCAAGCTGTAAAATAAGCGAAACGAGGGAAATTCTGGTAGAAACTCTTTTTTTTGATAGGGAAGGATTTATCTTGATTTGTAGAAGTGCCTGAAGGATTTTTGAAAATAAATTTTACCGTGTTTATGACATAATTGGTGGGACTGGTTCCGAGATGATGTTAAAGGTTTTGAGTGGTCGGCAGATGTTTTTCTTGGGGAATTCCCCCGAGGTGGTGATTTGGAAATAACGGTTCAACAAACAATTTCCCATATTTTCATCGCGAAGTGTCCATGTTTCCCATTCGAAATTAATATCAATAAATATAATTATTTTGTTGGGGTAATATTATCAATAAACGATTGGTATGCAACAGCATATAAGCCGGACATTTTTCAAAATTATTTCAGTATCACCACATCCTTCACGGCTCTGTCTAAATACCTCTAGTGAATAAACGGAAAGAAAAAAAAAGACAAAAAGTGTTCCACCCGATTTTTTACCAAGTCTCCCGGAATTCACCCGTCACATCCTTTCCACACATTCATCAAGATCCATAACTACTAAAAACTGAATCAACTGCACAAAGAACCGATTCGGCGTGCAGTAGTTAGAGTTGAGATTGTTTCTACAGAGTAGAAATCTAGAATTTACAACTCTAGAAAATTCAAGGTTAATTGCAATCTCAACCCCTAACAGCCTGCCTCGAAGAAGCGTGTCGTTTGAGGCAGATTCGTCCAACAAAGTTCACTCCCTTCATCTTTTTGACATTAGATGTGAAACGGTGAATGCCAATAATGAAAATAATAATGAAAACGATGAGGATTATATTATCATGATGATGGAGGGCGAGTCGGACGAGTCTGACACTTTCGCGATTAAATCTGCGGCCGCTGATTTGAGGGTGTCTGAGCCGGTGGGTCGTTTGGTGCGGGGGCATGAGTCACTATTCTCCGACGAGCCAGGGTGCACTGACGTATATGAACATAAAATAAAATTATTAGAGAATACACCAATCATACGTAAATCGTACCCAGTGCCCTTGGCACTTCGTAACTCAGTCGATAAAGAAATTTAGCATAGGCTTAACATGAAAGTCATTGAACGTTTTACGAGTCAATATTGTAATCCAATGCGTATCGTCAAAAAAAAGACGGTCAAATTAGATTATGCCTAGATGCAAGATTTATCAATAATGTGATTGAGGGTGATAATGAAAGCCCACCGAGAATTCAGGATATTATGCAAAA
Organism: Diachasmimorpha longicaudata; assembly: GCF_034640455.1. NCBI lineage: Eukaryota > Metazoa > Arthropoda > Insecta > Hymenoptera > Braconidae > Diachasmimorpha > Diachasmimorpha longicaudata. The sequence goes on from NC_087243.1 coordinate 175,820, forward strand.
GGTTAACGGCGCAAAAATATTTACTACTTTAGATTTGACAGCAGGATACTGGCAAGTGCCATTACACCTTGAATCCCGTAAATACACTGCATTTCTCCACGGCCCGACTTTGTACCAATTTACATGCATTCCGTTCGGTTTAAAAACGGCAGGAGGCGGGTTCTTTCGTGCATTGAGTTTGGCTTTGAGGAATGATTTCGATGAATTTTTAACTTACTATATTGATGATCTGCTCCTTGCTTCACGTAACGAAGAAGAACATTGTAAACATCTCCAGTTAATTTTTGAACGATTGGACACAAACAAATTTACCATAAATTTGAAAAAAGCAAGATTTTGTTGTACTGAAGTGCCATTTTTGGGGTTTTTTCTATCGGGGGAAGGTATCGTTCCCGATCCAAGTAAATTAGAATCAATAATTAACTTTGGAGCGCTAAGAAATCGTGCTGAATTACAACAATTCCTTGGAATTTGGAATTATTATCGGCAATTCAGTGCTTCACATGCTAGGTATGTCAATCCATTTCGTGAATTATTGAAAAAGGATTCTAAATGGATTTGGACCAATGATCATGATAGTGCTTATGAAAATTTGAAGCATAATTTTGTAAATTGTATTAGGTTAGCACATTATGATGAGAAGCGAACATTTTGACTAAAAACCGATGGCTCAGATGTTGGAATTGCGGGAGTTTTGTACCAAATTAATGATCAAGGTCACCAACAAGGAATTTCTCTGGTGAGTCGGTGCTTGACGTCAGCCGAATCGAATTACACGACAACTGAGAAGGAACTTCTCCCTATAGTGTATTCTGTTGAAAAACTTAGCATATATCTGATCCGTAGACCGTTCAAAGTGGTCACTGCTCATAGAGCACTGACATTTCTAATTAAAACACCGTATCATACATCAAGATTATCGCGATGGAATTTGTTGATACAGGAATATGAATTTGAGATCTCACACTGTAAAGGGATCGAAAATATCATAGCCGATTTCTTTAGTAGGAACCCCGAAGGAAAATTTCATGTTGTTTAATCGCAAAAATATACAATTTCGGCGTTGCTGTGTTGTGACGACATTTATCAATCATATACGGTGGGAAGTGTCTTAGTATCTCTGAGTCATTTGGAATTGCATAAGGACATGAGACATCACTTAAAAAACATCAGTAACGCGCAAAGTTTGCATAAGGAAGGCTTAAAAGCAATAGAGTTATTGACGAGTTCCGGTCAGAGCGAGTTATTCCACGAATATAAGGGGGTTTGGTTCCACAGAGCCAGGGGTACAGAATTGTGGAGAATATTTGTTCCTCAAGCCCTTCGAGATTTAATTATATTGTTTGAGCATGAAAGGATCGGTCATGCCGGAGTTTTTTAAACGACTAATCAGATTCAGAGAAATTTTTGGTGGAAGAATCAAGCCAAAGACATAAAACAAGGCGTTGTGAGTTGAGATATATGCCAGCGTACGAAACATCTTAACAGAGCAGTTAAAGGGGAATTTGGGTGTGTTGCTTCCGAAAATCCGGGAGAGCTTTATGTGCATCAAAGCACACGTCGTGGGCAAAATTTGTTCCTATAATTGAAAAATATTTAAATTCAACGACCCACTGCAGCACCGGCTTTACGCCATATGAATTGCATTACGGTAAACTCTTCAGCAATGAGGTTCGGCAGATAGTGTCATTTCCACCGGCTGATACTGCACTTCGGCACGATAAAATGATTATATTGGCTCGAGAGAAACTTAAGAAATCATGTGCCCAAAGAAAACAAAATCAGCGTAAGGTTACATCCTATGATTTGCGAGCAGGAAGTAAAGTACTCTTGCGTGTTCCACATTTGTCTAGTAGCATGGATCGCGTAATATATAAATTCTTTCATTTGTACGAAGGACCGTATTTAATTGAAGGGGTTATAGGCAACAATGCCTTTATTCTGGAGGATATTAAAACTAATCGAGAATTGAGGGGCACTTACAATAGAACAAGTCTGAGATAATACGTCGAGACGTCTGATTCCGGTCGGAATGACGAAGATGATGATAACAATGACGAATGATTATAAAAAAAAAAAACGAAAACGATACAAGGACATCTCTCTGCTTGTCGTTTGTTCGGTTGTGGACTTAAGCCGTATGTATATATATATGAGTGAGAGAGAGAGAGAGGATGAATCTAAATAAAGGGGGAACCGAGGGTACTTAATCGTAAAGGTATGCTAGTAAGATATATTAATAAGAAAATTGTTATGATTAATGGGTGCGCCGGACTTGGTGAGGAATAGAGCTTTTTGAGAAACCTTGTATCAAAATGTTAGGAGAACTCAAGCTACATCATGAAGCATATCCGGCCTAATATACCAATGACTGATATTTTATTTCGTGGTCTGAAATGAGAATATAATTGATTTATTGCATTGGTCAAATTGTGGGTGAGGGGGTGAGAAAAACAGAAAAAACAAACTCGTTTCACTCCGGGAGTGCAGGCAGAAGTGCAAACTTGAACTTATGGCGGGTTGGGCACATTTCCGATCGTCGATTCACGTCCCTAGTGAAATTCTCCACTAAATTGAGTATATTTTCGATTTTTCGGGTTTTCCTACTGTTCCGGCTTTCCCATAATTTTTAGTGATTTTCCGATCGTCGCTTCACGTCCCTAGTGAAATTCTCTACTAAATTGAGTATATTTTTGATTTTTCGGGTTTCCCTACTTTTCCGGCGTTCTCATAATTTTTAACGATTTTCCGACCGTCGATTCAAGTCCCTAGTGAAATTCTCGCATGTAATACCACAAGAGCTCCGAAATTATCGGATATTTCCCGATAGGTTCGTTGCAAACAAATGAACGTGTCAAGTTTTCCAGTTTAAAAATCACGAGCGCGAAGCGCGAGTGATTTTTCTGGAAAACTTGACGAGCTTATTTGTTTGCAGGGAACCTTGAGGGAAATATCAGATAATTTCGAAGTTCGAGTGGTATTCGGGGGATTATTTTTTGCATCCAAATCTTGGCCGATAGAATTGCACCATGAGACATAATTTTCAACGAATTGCCATTTAATCTGTCAGATACAATTGAGGGTTACTTCAACATTTGTTTTTTTTTATATATATCAACATGCAAAATTTCCAGTGAAATTTCCAAGAATATCCGCTGAAATACCGTGTTGACTATACAAAATAACATCGAATGGTTCAATCCTATTGGCCAAGATTTGGATGGGAAAAATAATCGACTAAATTCCAGATATTTTCGATTTTTCGGGTTTTCCTACTTTTCCGGTTTTCCCATAATTTTTAGCGATTTTCCGACTTTTGTATTAACACTTTAGATTTGTTTTCTTTAACACAATACCATAGCAGCAACACCATTCAAATGGAATAGTTAAATAAATAAAGTTTGCGGTTTATATACATTTATAAAATAAATATAAAAAATCTGTCTGAATTGTTGGTCGCTCGCTACGCTCGCTCCCAATGTTGTTGCGTTGTGTTGGACCTGGTGTAACCCATTACGGGTCGAACTACTAACTTCCCGACCAATTCTCAACACGATTCGTAACACGATTTTTTATTTTATTCGACCCTTGACGAGCCTCGTAACCAACTTCCCGATCGGCTGAAATATTAACTTAGACATTTGGACACCCTCGTTCATAAGTTTTATGAAGGGTGAGAGAATTTCACTTTTAAAAAAATATTCCCATGTTATCTTTAATGACAATTACACATACAGGTCTTTAGTAAGCATTGTGCTGACTTCTACTAATTATGAAATGTCGACATTCCATTAAATTGCCATTTTTCTCGTTCGACCAGTAAACAATGGCCCCAGTGATGAGCAATCCTGAGTGATGACCGTTATTGTAGGTAAGGGCTCTTAATCTACTATCCCTCATGCTACCCTGGTAATGAAAACACGTACTATTAGTATACCGCTCTCAGTCTCTGTCCAGGACTACGACTTGGACGTGGCGGTTGTCGGTCCCGTCGACAACATATTGTACACTTAAGTCAGACAACACAATAGAGGACAGGAGGTATTTACTATGAATTGGTAATCGCCTGTATGATTAAATTGTCCCTTCATGTTTTTCTCCATGCGCTTGACAAACTACTAAATGTTCATCATCTAGTATCATTGTTACCTTTTTTACAACCTTTTCTACATTACTTCGGAAATGGCATTAATTTTTTTTGTAATAGAATCTGGGCTATGTGCTTCCGCATCAAGCCCACATCCTAATGATTTTGATTCGTTGGGTCCTCACCATAACATAGCAACGTCGCAAAAAAGATAGCAAATACTCCGCAATCTATGCCATTTGTCTGATTTTGGACCATATGGAATCTATATTTTTTATGATATCTGTATATTGCATCCAAATAATCGATCTGATCTTGATGTAATTTATTAGCATTCAAACTGTCGTATATATGGACGTTACCTTTACTGTCTGCTTTAGTACAAATCCGATGTCCGATTTTGTTAATGCCAATTGCGCCACTATACACAATTTGAATATTGCTCTTATGTCTTTGAATTCTTTGAAGATTACTCAAAAATGCTCCTATATAAGCGGTGTCTAGCGCAAAATTATGTATTCTGCGTTCATCTAATGCTTTATTTATTATTTCGTGGAATAAATTGACATGTTTATCGTGTATGTAATTAATCAGTCCTTCAACTTCGTGACATTCGTCTATAGTCAAGGCGAAATTATACTCATAGTCTTGGTTCTGCCTTCTTTGCGCAACTGTCTCACATTTATTTATACTATAAATGGAGTTATTTGTTTGTTCATTACTGTGAGGATTATCTACCATTGTCCCAGTAATGTCATCAGTATTGGGTAAAGTATGTAATTGTCGATTAAGTAAAATCTTTGATATGTGATTACGCAGGGAATCCACACGATAAATTTGGGCTTCTTCTGGGTCTGAACTATAACATAATAAGATCGCAAAATAAATGGCAAATGCACCACAATCGATGTCCTTTGTTTGATTTTGGACTTTGTGAAATATGTATTTTTTCTTATATCTATATCTCGCGTTCAAATACTCGATTTGATCCTGATTCAAATGTTTACTATTGGAGCTGTCGTACACATGTATAGTTCCTTTGCCATCGGCCTTTGTACAAATCCAATGGCTTATTGAGTTACTGACCGTTCTATGAGTATGTAGAATTTGAATATTACTTTTATATCGTTGAATTCTCTTCAAATTACGCACAGATTCACCGACATAGCCGATGTCTTGCGCAAGATTACTGACTCCACGTTGATTTAATGTCTTATCTATTATTTCTTGGAATAAATTTATATATCTATGATGTACGTAAAAATTATGTTTTTTAATTTTTTGGCATTGCTCTGCTGGTAAAGCGAATTTATATACATCTTCGCTATATTGTTCATGGAGAGCATTCTCATTTATGCGAGCTATATAGTTATTTTTTTCGGCTTCATGATCATTATTAGTGATTGGTCTCATTGAGCTATCATTAGTGTTGGTATTATTGACTCTGCCATTGTCATTTTTATTTGCAAGAATCTTATTATTCTCCTCATAATTAGAGGTTATCAATGGTATTTCCCTGTCATTGTTGTAAATAATCTCCTTCGGATTGAAAATGGTATGAATGGGTTTATGGTAACTGAAGTACGTTTCATAAATTCCACAATAGATATTGCTCATATTCGAAAACACGACGTCAATTTGGGTATTTAATTCTGTCGTCACACCGTAAAGGCTCAATTTTGTTTCCAGCGAGTATTTATTCATATAATCAATTAAATAATTATAAGGTTCTTCTTTGTGGTTGTATACATTATAATTAAAATCACCTAGAATTAATACACTACTGCCTTTGGGAATTTGTTCCATAAGTCTTCCGATAACTGATTCAAAGATCTGTTTTGGGGCTTTCGGTGATTTGTAGCCACTTATGATATAAATGTCTTCTACTTCTAGAAGGATCCCTTCCATGCTCGAATCCACCGTGTTTTCCTGGTGACAAGTAATATTCTGAACTTTCAAATGTTCTTGAATGTAAAGGATTAAACCTCGGCTTTTCGGACTATACGTTGACCTATAGCCTATGTTATGATTCGGAATATTCAAGTCATCATTATTTTTAGCCAACGTTTCACTGAAGATCAATATGTCATTCCTCAGAAACCACTCATCGTTCAATATATGGGGTAGTTTGGATTTCAATGTACCAATATTTTGATACGCAATTTTCATGGTGCATTCACCAAGTAAATTATTGTACGATAGCATTAATCGTTTATAGTTTCTCAAACGAGTCAGTTCGACTAGAGCGGGGCTCATGATCTTCATTGCATAACAAGATTCAGGTAGGTCTAGTTTCCCCAAGATGTACAAACCACTTAGCTTCAGCACTCGACTAAGCGCAACATATAGCATTTGTTGAGTTCGTCTTTCGCGTTTTCCGAAATCTAAGCATATTTTATCATAAGTTTGACCTTGGCTTTTATGAATGGTGATTGCTCCAGCAGGTACCACAGGGAATTGTTTCCGAAGAATTTGATACTTTTCTGCTGTATGCGTATTCAGCTGAAGAGAGAGTTTTGTTATTGGCGTCAAACTGGCACTAATGTTCTGTTTTGTCATGTGGTCTCTATAACGTAGCCTTGCTTTGATACCAACTCGAGGAGTTTGAAAATCTAGCCATATTATTTCTGGGAAGTGCCTATTTTCTTTGAATGTAATCAATTTCAAGATACCACATGCTCCGTTCACTAGTCCATCTTCAACATCAATATTATTTGTTATCATATATTTTATATCGACTTTCAATTGAATTTTTGCCGGTAAATCACTTGTGCCTTGATTTGTACGTAAACATTGGATGATTAATTTCTTCATCTGTTTCGCTGTATTTTTTGTGAATATATTTTCGGCATCGGCTATAAAAAGTTCATTTGCACATTCTGCAATTTTTCGTGAATTGTAATGAGCTACGCTTGCTCTTGTGGCATACAATCTTATTGCTGTGGCCGGTACATCAGTATCATGCATTACTTCTTTCGTTCTGATCAATGAAATATCTTCGCCAGTCATTTTCCCATGGGCTAAATTGTTCAGCGCATTTATGAACCTCAAGTCGTCTTTTTGTCGCATGATTTCCGTCAATTCATAAAATTGAAATGGTTCCCACAATGGATTGATGACGAAAAATCCTGCCATTTCATTTTTCTTCGACATTTGTGTAACGTGACATTTGCTATGGCGGTCGGAAAATGCCCATCACCTTCGCCCTACTTCCCCTTCATCTAATTATACTCAAGAATTTAAATCAATGGGCGCCAGATACTTTTTAAGCCGGAAGTATCAAACCGGAATTTTGACTGAACCTCGATCCTTGAATTCCAAAATACCCAAAAACGAAAACGTAACTAAAACATATAGATAAAAGAAAAAGAGAGACAATCAGATTTCGGGGAAAGGTAACGGTCCTCGGGTTGCTCAGTGTGCTAGGTTATGGAGAGAGGGGCGAGTTTCAGGTGGAACCAGAGGTATTGGCTACAAAATAAGGGATCTAGGAGGGGAAAAATACAAAAAAGTCACGAGAATAGGCAAATTACGTATATTCTTCAAATTTTCCGCCCTCCTAATTATCTACAAATAATATACAAAACTTTACTAACATTAATTCTCTTCGACATTTCCTTTAATTTCTTTCAATTTCGGCCAGGATTAATAACCCTGGATAATCTTCAATAAATTCCCAATTATTACCAATGCTTCGGGATATATTACTAAATACTTCGTCTAATTCCCTAAATACGTGTCCCTTAAAAATTCTCCTCCGAACAAGGCAAATAATTAACAAATCTTAGAGATTTTGCAGCGCATCTAATCTAACGCGTGCGAGAGAGAGAGATAGAGAGCGAGAGAGACGGACGGGAAAACCACCACGCGTGGGGGAGATTTTCAAAGGCCGGAAATCACGTTTCCGGAGATTCGCGAAAACGCCGAATCCGTAGAGGCGAAACTCAAAAACTTTAGCCCATTAAATCGCGATACCCTAGTAGCTACTTTCAGCAAAATTTCAACGATTTTCGATCATTTCTGGCCGTAACAGGACCACCGTAATCCGGTCGGAAACGCGAACGTACTTCAATGGGCCCACCCAAGGTGTTACACCAAGGGGGGAATTAACCGGTGAACCGAAGTTTTAACATATCTCGAAAACGGCTGAGTGGATTTCCGAACTCCAACAGCCTATTTTAAGAGAATACTTCTCCGAACAATCTCACAAAATGTGAGAGATTTCGCATCATTACTGGCCGACCGGGAACCATTAGAAGTTCCGGCGGAATTTCGATCGGGAGATCGAACGGGGGGGATGATGCAATCGCCACCCCGCTCTATCCTTCATCCTACTACGCCGTACTGTGACCACTATTCTATCTTTTCTTTCATTTATTAAGTACGGCCCGGATTTACGCAAAAAAAAGAAACACTAATAAAACACGTTAAGGGGCCCAGTGAAGGGATTTTTGGCCAGGTAAAACCTGGAGGACATCCGTTATTCATTAACGGCTAGATTAATACAAAATTGGGCGTTATCCTTAATTACTAGCCACCTGAAGGTGGAAAAAAAGGGCGCTTTGGGGTTAACCCAAAGCGAATAAATCAAATAATTAACTCACCATTAAATCTACGCGTCTACGCCTGCCTTTTCCCTTCATTTTGGACTCAACAAAACTTTATTGTAAACGGGTTAAACTTTTCAACTTCTCCCTTCGATTAACGGATCCCGGCTGATCGATCACGTCGATGTGATCTGATGGGGACGGACCGGGAGGCTCCGCCCTATTTCCCGAGGTCCTCCCGAAATTTTCCGAAGGGCACCGCGTAGTGTTACCCTCTCTATTCTAATTCCAACCGTAGTCCTGATTCTCCCTTTTACCGACCGGGCTCTAGGGACGTGATTGCTCACTAGGGTTTCTGGGGTTTTGGCGCTTCCTGCGGGTTTGACTCTCCGGGATCTAAGGGGGTTAAATAAATGTATTAAAAAAAAACGAAAACTAATGACGCAAACCCTAAACAGCCTGGCAATTCGTCGAAGACAGGAGCTGTACCGGCTTCGAGCGACCTTCCACCAAAAAAGAAACTAAAACGTAGGCAATTAATTCCCCTCAAATTCGCTTTTTGGAGCGCCGGTATTTCAGCCGGGCTTATTCAAATGCCCGTAGAATTAACGGAGGGTGAATCCCACCAAAATTACCGGATGACTCGTATTTTAGCCCTTCTTCTCGATAATTTTAATGGGCCCACAAAACTCTTACATGGGTCGGTAAAAGGCGAACAATTTCTCAATTGACCACCCGAGGGTGGAGGGGAAAATCTAAAATCCCTATTTTCCGGGTTTAGCCACACCGGGGTGGAATAGTACAAAAATAAATAAATAATTCTCTCTCTCTCTCTTCCCTCTCACTCACGCTTTTATTCTACTCGTCGTCTCGGGATTTGGTGTTCTCCCTCCCGTCTTTGGGTTCTCAACAGACATCCCCAAATGTCTGTTACATTTGGTACACCGGTTTATCTAGTACAGGAGGTAATTGATTCAGATCACCTACTGCCAATACCGAAACGCCTCCGAAAGGCTCATTGACGCCTTTCATTTGTCGCATGCGCGTGTCGATAAAGCCAAATACTGTGCTGGCTACCATTGAAATTTCATCGATTATGATAAGTTGTAATTTTGACAATTTTTCACGTATGGTATTAGCTACATCACTTGATAATTCCCGTATATTGCTGCCGAATTGTTGGCATGGCAATGAAAATGCTGTATGTAAAGTAATACCATTGATGAGAAAAGCGGCTTTGCCTGATGGAGCGCACAAGAGTACTATCATTTGATCCATATTCCCGCCTGGCAATTTATAAAAATAGTTAGTTATCAATTGATATAATGTCTTGATAACTGTGCTCTTTCCAACTCCTGCAGAGCCGCTAAGAAATATCTGAAACTGAGTTTGCGATGTTTTATATGATGTTTTATTGGCGGCTCATCCACGCTGGGCGAGGTGGTGGACGTGGTCGGAGGCCTGCAGAGAGGGCTCACGGCGGCCATTTCAGCAATGATCGCGAACGTTGGGCTGCCCGTGGCAACGGACGCGGTCGCGAACATTGGGCCGACCGTGGCAACGGACGCGGTCGTGGACGTTGGGTCGTCCACGACGACGGACGTCGTGACGGACGTGATGTCCAACGAAGAGCGGAGCCAGGAGGACCCAAGGCGTCCCATTCAATTTTTTTTTATTGAATAGCATTTATTTATTAAATGGTGGAAATAAAATTTCCTTGAACTAAGAAGTATTTGTGTTGAATTATTTTTTTCCCTCATTAGTCCCACCCAATTTCCTCTCACCCGCGCAAAAATCGAGCTATTAACTTAAAATTTCGATGAGATTGTCTGTTTGTCACTACAGCTCGTGGTATTGAAAATGAGTTTATTTGAACAATTAGTTTCGGAGATGTTCAATTTTAAGTGTAAAACAATTACGTGGAATATCTCAAAATTGACTCTATCGAATTCGTTTTTTTTCATATGAAAATTTTCGCCCTGATGTCCTCTACCATAATCAATTGAAACATATATACTGGCCCATACAGCGTTTTTGAAATATTTAGATTTTTCATTTTTCTGTTCAAATCGTTGTTCATTTCCTCACCCGCGCAAAAATCGAACGATTAGCTTGAAATTTGGTCTAGATTTTACATTTATCGCTACAATCGATGGCATTGAAAATGAGCATAATTGACAGATTAGTTTCGGAGGTATTCAATGTTTAGTGTAAAATAATTGTGTGGAATATCTCAGAATTGACTGGCCATATTGTAAAAAGCATTCGGAAGCTTGCCATCAATTTATTGATAGCAAAAAAATATACCCATACATTTCAAGAACTTTTCTACAATGGCATAACTGCTGTCGGCTGCTTGTATATATTACCAATGATTTTTCTCCAATGATTCTCTTTTTTTGAGCGTGAACGAAAGAAATCCAAAATTAACCCTTCTTTTCTAAAAAAAACTCAAAATGAGGTGGAGGGAAGTCGCTCCCAACCTAATCAGATCCGAACCAAGTCAAAACCTATCGATCGTGATCAAAACCATTCCGATCGCATTATGCGTTGTCGCGGGAGCATGAATGACAGCTCAATATAGGCTTCATCTATCGAATGATGTCAGTTGTCAATCGTTCCATTGTTTTCAACAAAAATCCCGAAAAGGGGTGGGGGGATTTCACTCCCGTGCTAATGGGATCTTGACTAAGTCAATGGCCATCGACTGCGACCATAACCGCCTCGATCGCATCACGCGCTTGGACGGGAGCGTGAACGAAAGAAATTGAAAGATCAAAATAATCCTTATTTTTGAAAAAACTCAAAAACGGGTGGGGGATTTCGCTCTCAAACTCGTCCGATCTTGTACTCGATGACATCTATCGATCGCGACCACCCCCATTCCGATCGCGCTTACCGTTCGGCTGGGAGCGTGAACGAAAAAAAGTGAGCACACACACACACACACACACACACACACACACACACACACACACACACACACACACACACACACACACACACACACACACACACACACACACACACACACACTAACACACACACACACTAACACACATACACACATACACACACACACACACACACGTCACGCTAAAAATCATCGGGGGGTGTTCTCCTGGTCATGAAACGTCGACATTTCATAAAATTACGATTTTTCATTTTCGGGGTGAAACCAATAACTTCCTATCGGGAAGTTAAAATAAAAAAAAAGGTGTGTCATGAAGACACGTGATAGAAGTGAAACTGAATGATTGGATCGGCTAGGATTATTTAATTTTCTATGTTTAGAGGGAGAGGAATCATTTTAATCACGTGTCAAACACTTCTTGATAGTAAATATTAATTTATTCATCATAATAATTATACTGTTTTCAAGATACAATAATATTAGTATGAATATGATGAATTAAATCTCAATCAGCTTCACCTTCATCCTCTGGTAGACTCTTCATGAACGAAATGATAGGTTTGTGGTAATTAAAATAGGTAATGAAGACTCTTGACTCCAAATTTCCGATTCCGAATTGTCCATGCACATGACGCAATCTGCGAATTTGCATAAATGGAATTCTAGGAGAAATGAGTCTCTCGGACACTGAATCTAACTTCGGAAGATGTGCAGGGATCGAGGGATATACAAAGCCATTCAATTTCGACAATGGTGGAATTTTGTCTCTCCTCAAAGCCTGGCGACAGCTGGTGCATGCCAGCTCATTATTACTTCTGAATTCTGGAAATTTTTGTTGAATACGAATTTCATTTTCAACGGATAGAGTCTTCAAGTCATTTTTAAACCATAATCTATCACATACACAACACGTAAATCCGAATGGATTATTCATCAAATCACGGTGAAAGTTCTTATGTGCAGTTTTAAACTTATTAAAGTCTGAATATTGTAATCGATCACCACTATATACATCACAATCAGGAGGAGGATGAGTCGAAGTCGTTGCTAATAGTTCATTCTTTGGATTATTTACACTATCGTCCACACTGTCACGTAAGAGGTTAGCACGTGTTTGCCTCCGTTTCCTGCTATCTCGTTCAATTTCAGTTCTACTTTTTTCCGTTTTCTATTCTGATCAATTCCTTCACTCGCCCGTTTTTTCTCCCGCCACGTTTTTGTCCTTTCTGCACCCGACTTCGGCATATTTGCACAAAACTCTCGATTTAAGTAATGAAGACACGCACAAAAACAAAATACGTTGCTTATGATCACTGTGTTAGAAACCAACAGCTGTTTTCCGCGATCGCGACGCCGCCTGAATGCAGAGAAGGACATGAAAGACAGAAAGTCTTCCGTCTCATTCTCGCACGATACACGAAGGCCTCTCACTCTCGCCCGATAGACGAGACGTAAGGTAGTCCGTCTCACTCTCGCTCGATTCCCGGAGGCCTCTCACTCTTACTTACTACGTTAGAGCGAGCGTCACCAAAAAGGTTGCCGATCGAGATTTCAAAACCCTCCCATAAGAAGTTTCACTTCAAAAACTCTCAATCTCGTCTGTCACGAGGGCACGAACGAATGCCCATGCAAAGAATGCGTATACAGTGATGCCAGACGGGGGCAAAAATCCCACGCGTGGGAGTTTCATGCGCAACTCCCTCGCGCAACTACTGCTGCGGAGTGGGGCAGTGGGAGACGTGTGGGTCCCGCATCTGGCATCACTGTAAAATCTCATCTGTCGCGAGTTCACGAGAAAATGCTCACCCACAAAAGTGCCCAACGCGCCATAAGAAGTTTTCACTTCAAAAAAATGGAAGATGGTTTGGCAATACAAGAACGTCTTGCCATGACGCTGGTACCATATGATGCATTTGTATGCAGGTATAACGGCATTTAAAATATTTGAAATATTTCATAATTTTGTCGCAATTCGTCCTTCATTACGACAATAGGGGGATGATTGTAATGAATATGCGCCTAAAAGGGCATGACTCAATTTATTGGGCACTGGACCTAACGCCTATTCCCACTTACCCCTCACCCGACTAATCGATAGAATGGGTAGAAGCGGTACGAGGCCGGTTCACTGTGCGGAAAGAGAAGTCGTCGTCTTTCCTCACCGGGCACTCTTAGAGATAAGTAGTTTTAGTTCTCTCATTATTCGTACCGATGTATAATTAATTATTTTGAGGTGATCTATGTTTAGTTTATACGACTGGAGCCAATTAGCTTCTGCGTTTTTGGACAATATGGCGACGACCTATACAGGGTCCCCTTTATGATTCTGCTGGGGGTGCACCGGCATGTTTTGGGAGTGATTTGGAACCGAAAAGTCCTTTTCCACTTTTCGCTGGGACGCACCCCTATTGTAATGGACCCGAGCGGTTGGGTTCGAGTTTCGGAATTAACACACGCGGATAGAGGATAGGAACAGATATCTTCAATTGATTAACTATCTTTATTGGTTATTTCCCAAGTTTATTAACAATTAAAGACTCGCTCTGAGACAGAGAGTATCAGGCGAGTATAAGTACAAAAGAAGTAACTCTTTACAAACGGTATCCGGATAACTGGCCCAGAGAATACGAGTCCTCGAATCTTCATTGTCTCGTGGATTCGTATTACATCGCACGGTGACGCGCTGGAGGCCAGTTCGAGGCGTAAAGCACTGACGCTGCGCCCCAGTTATCTACACAGGTTGAATATACGTGGATTTATCCACATATATTCATTACCTTTTATTTTCCTTTCTTCATATGTTTTGCATTCCGAATAATACGTGCCACTTTCGTGTCCTCGTATTCTCCGGATTACAAAACTGAAATGTTATGGCATTTTGGGGCACAACACTATCGAGATATGGGGGTGAAAAGAACGACCAATGGGGCGCGAAAATTGCGCGGCTTTACGTCCGTGTGCCGCCGGTAAGCGGTGTGCGTGCTTCCCCTTCTCCACGGACGGACGTTCCATTCCGCTAGTGCGAGGAAGAGAGAGGGGGAAAGATATTTCTCTCTCACTCATTGCCAATTTCAAGACAATCCTTTGGTGGGGCGGGGCGGGTAGAGGGGGTGATGAGATTACATAATTAATGTTTAAAATTGTCGAAATAATAATAAGCGCGTTAAATAATCAACGCGTTTTTTTGATTATCAACTCAACTCAACTATCAAAAGGCCGTAAGTCCCTTTGTTCAGTTGATAATCAAGAAAACGCGTTTATTGCACCGGATTCCGCGAAAATCGCGAGCCATCCCCTGGGAACGTAGAGATGGATTGTTTATTATTAATTATCCTGATCAGAGGCTCTTTTACAAGATTTTATCAATAGACCTTTCTTGTTGTAAATTTAATTTGCAATAAAAAAGATCTGTTTGGGGAGTTTCTAAATTTAGGGTAGATGTGGATGGAATTTTAGGTGAAGGATCCAATAGGATGAGCCGGGTGAAAAATGCACTTAATGTTGAATGTTCTATATAAAAGTTTACGACTTGATCTGTTGCCGTCCGCGCAAAAAAAGGGTTTTCCCACTACCGGTATGAATCGTAGCTCAAATGTGGTACGTTTAAGTCCCAATTTCCCATCTGCGGACGATGGAACAATTGAACGAGAGGAACAGGCCATTTTCACCAATAAAAATTATTATTTTATAGTTGACAGAGGAAATTTTTCCACCAATTTTTCCAAAGCGTCAGTATCCCTAAAAACGTCTGCCAAGACAGAGCTAGATTTCGCGTTTTCTTGCTCCTATACTATTCTCGTATAAATAACGTGTAGTTCCCTCACTTTACCGGGGTACATACGCCATTAATTAGTGATAAAAAAGTGCAGTGTCGTTAAATTCATATCTGGAGTGTAGAATGGCAAAGTTTAGTGCAGCGGAATATGCCGATATGGTGACCATTTACGGTATTGCGAGGGTTAATGGGGCGGAAGCCTCACGGTTGTACGCGCAACAGTACCCTCAACGAGTGGTTCCTGAGGCACGAACCTTCCGAAACGCCTTGCAACGTCTCCGAGGGGGAAATTGTCTCCCGCGACATGGGGGAGAAGGGCGTGCAAGACCTGCTGCTGGGGTACGGGTGGAGGAGGCGATCCTGGAGGCCGTGGAGGAGGATCCGCAGCAATCCGTTCGCGCGATCGCGGCTTCCTTAGGACTTCCGCGGAGCAGGGTGCAGAGAGTTCTGCAGGAGGAAGGGGTTCGCCCCTGGAACTTTACCCCGGTCCAGGAGTTAAATCCCGAGGACTTCCCGAAGCGTTTGGCCTTCTGTAGATGGCTCCTCGACAGGAGTGAAGAGCCAAACTTCATCAGAAACATACTGTGGACAGACGAAAAACTGTTTGCGAAGAAGGGGATCATCAACCAGCACAACGAGCATCATTGGGCGGTTGAAATCCTCGTCTCGCAAGAAGTTGCAACTTCCAGTATCGCTGGGACACGCTGAATATCTGGGGAGGAATCCTTGGCGATGAAGTGTACATTCATCATCTTCCAGGACGTCTCGACGTAAGTATTCCCCATAGTCAATACTGCGTTTCCTGTTGGACTTCGATGTCTAACCCGGTATGACAGGTTTCTCCTAATAATAATTTTTTTTTGGCAGGGTGGGAACTATTTGGGGTTCCTGCGGGAGCGGCTTGCACGGATAGTTGGTGATGGTCCGGCCTGCAGGGATGTATGGTTCCAACACGATGGAGCATCAGCACATACCTGCGTACCCGTGATTGAGCAGCTCAATCAATGGTTCCCCCAGCGCTGGATTGGGAATCGCAATGACCGGGACAGGGCCGGACGACGAGCACCACCCGTTGCGTGGCCCCCGCGTTCTCCAGATCTTACCCCACTCGATTTTTTCTTGTGGGGTACTCTGGAGTCACGCGTACACGCCCACCACCCCGCGAATCAGGAGGAAATGCTTGCACTGCTGCACGCAGCAGTTGCAAGTATCACTCCTGATGAACTAGAGCGAATGAGGGCCAATTTATTGCAACGGGCCCGACTCTGCATCGCTGCTGGAGGTGGACATTTTGAGAATCTATTGTAGTCCATCCAAAGAAAAAAAATCGGCCCTTTTCAGGGCCACCAAACTAGTCAAGTGTATGAATACTCTTTTTTTCTTTTTCCCTATGTATTAAAAAATTAAAGTTACAATAAAAACAACATTTAAAGAAACCCAGTAGGCCTTTTTTGCGTTTATTGCTCCCGATTCCTTATCAATAAAAAAAAATTGCTCCCGATTCCGCGAAAATCGCGAGGGTTCCCCGGTGAATTGTGTCATCGATTGTTCATTGTCAATTATCTTGATAAGAGGCTCTTTTACAGGATTATGTCAAGCGACCTGTTTAGTTGAGGAACGTGATTTTTGGGTGGTCGGGCGTCGGAAAATTGGGAATAGTGTCGTGAGGATGAGTGAATAACACTAAAGCACTAGGATGTACAACCTTCGCGATTTATTGTCATCTGTTTTCCATGCGATACAAAAATGTATAGAATTGTTGATTTTCACCCGTGTGAAATCGTTGATTGTTGAATTGCAAAAAAGTAAGTTGAGCGTCGTTGAGGAAAGCAAATATCAAAAATAGGTTGACTGACACGTTGGATATACGGTGAGTAACTAACTTGGGGGGGGGGGGTCACAAGTCCGTTACAGAGGCGGATGACCAGTGACCCGATGAACTCCGGAAGTGTCCGAAATTCATTAATCACTTGTCGTTAAGGTGGGGGGCGTTTTTTCATGTCTACTTTAAACAGACCTTTCTTGTTGTAAATTAAATTTACAATAAAAAAGATCTCTTGACAAAATATTGTAGGCCTCCGGCATCATGAGATAATTAACATTTAAACAATTAGCTGTAGAATGCCAAGGGGGATGCCCGCGGTTTTCATAATCTTGTATTTTAATAAATAATACTAATGTAAATAATAATCGGTTTTTAATCACCCCAGCGCCCCCCCTCCCGAAAGCATTGTCTTGAAATATCTTTCGCCCTCTCTCTCTCACTCACTAGCGGAATGGAACATCCGCCCGAGGAGAAGGGGAAACATGCACACTGCTTACCCGCGGCACACGGACGGAGAGCCGCGCAATGCTCGCGCCCCTTTGGCCGCTCTTTTCAACCCCATATCTCTGCAGGGGTGCGTCCGAGCGAAAAGTGGAAACGGACTTTTCTGCTCAGAATGACCCCTAAAACATGCTGGTTCACCATCCGCCGCAATATACAGGTCACCCTGTACATATTCTATAAGAATGCACGCGGAGTATATCTATGTAAAATCTCATCTGTCGCGAGAACGGCTGAAAATGCGAACCCACAAATGTGTCAAACGCGCCATAAGAAGTTTTCACGTCAAAAAAAATCTTTGCAGTAGTTTTTGAGATGTTGCATAAAAAACAAATTCACAAAAGTTGCTATATCTGAAGAACTAGTTTACCGATCAACCTGACACGACGTATCATAATGACGGTTAACGCCAGCTGTTGTGACGTGAAATTTCAGAATTGTCACATATAATACCACAAGTGGTTCAAAATTATCGAATATTTCCCGATAGATTCGTTGCAAACAAATGAAGGAGTCAAGTTTTTCAGGCTAAAAAATCACGAGTGCGAAGCACGAGTGATTTTTCCTGAAAAACTTGACGACTTCATTTGTATGCAGGGAACCTAGAGGGAAATATTCTATAATTTTGAAGCTCGAGTGGTATTCAGGGGATTATTTTTCCTATCCAAATTTCGGCCAAGAGAATTGTGCCATGACATGAAAAGAGGTTTATTTGGTTAAGTATCGTTTGTTTACCAAAATATTCAAAAAATTATCGCTGATATTCGAGGTAGGCTATACAAAATATCAACAAATGGTGCAATTCTATTGGCTGAAATTTGGGTGGGAAAAATAATCACTACAAATTTTACCGTATGTTTTAAAATTCTTGCAAAATTTCAGAAGTTTCAATTCAAATTGAAACGTATGTTTTGAAATTTAGGCAACATTAATCTTCAACATCATGAATTATTCAGCACATACATACAGATATGACATGAAAAATATCGTTTATTCGCGCTTCATAATATTATAGATAACTTGAAATGGAAATTAGAGAATCGATAGATCAGTCAAATACAAAGCTGCCTTTCGAAAAAAAAAAGAAACTAACCTTTTGCATAAATATTCATTACAGAGTTGAATGGTGGGTGACTGAAAAGGATGGTCAATGCCGATGGAGCTAAAGCTGAAAAATCTTCAACCAGTGCCTTCATTCGTTTTGTATGCATTCAGAATGCCTCATACTATCCTTCCTATTGTAGTGGATTACCCCTTTTCATATTCTTACTGCTGCCCACTGTACTAAGTATTCCAATCAAACTACGCACTTTGCTTACTACCACCCTTCGAATGAAATTTGCATCGCCTTAGGAAGTAATAGCATGCGGACACCTGTCTACCATTACAACGTCAGGCGAACATTTAGACACGAAAAATACCACTTGCTTCACATGTACCATCCTTGGTCAATTTACGATCTCGTCATTTTTGAGGTAAATGAATCATACCCGTCTTGGAAATTGACGACTTGTTAGGTTTTCGGCTCAGATTCGTTGACTATGAAAACTCTATCATGTTTGTTTGCGACTGGAAATTCTGTAATCATGCGATTTGCGAGTTTTCTAATTTTGCTTGGGAATAATTATTCAATAGGTTGAAATTCAAAAATACAAAATTTGAGCACGATGTTTGTATGGACGCATCGTCAGTTTGGTACACACGTTGAGAAAATGAAAGGCATAAATGCCTAGAGTGGTTCCGGAAAAGGTCAAATTTCGTCAAATCACATGTATAACCCAGGCAGTTTCTGTTGAGGCAAGGTGTAAGGACTGTAACGAACATTTGGAGATGTCCGGTCTGACGACGCGCCGCCAGGACAAACAACACCCCGCGACGTCATATCACACGTGAGTGTCATGAGTACAAGGAGAGAGAGAGAGAGAGAGAGAGAGAGAGAGAGAGAGAGAGAGAGAGAGAGAATATCACACGTGAGT